>NW_019397057.1:39159-43576 GCF_000591075.1 Eurytemora carolleeae | reverse complement strand
AAATGGGGAGGATCTCAAGAAATGTTGAACTTGTGTTGAGTTGTGACCAAAATACAATTTGTTTTGTAATGATATTTCTCCAGTGTTAGAAACTTTTAACTTCAACTCAAATATTTTAACCAAACTATATTTCTCAGATTTTTTTAATGGATAATAAACTAATGAGAGATAGGACTGAAAGAGTTAAAGTCGGAGTAAATGAGTTAAACTAGGTCCGTCCATTTATAAGTGTCAACCTCTGGAGGGACGGATAAACTTCATTAAATTTCTTGATCCAGTAGTAAACCTGCGAAGCAGGTATCTTGAATTATATCTTACCTCAGACTAGAAATTACCAGATTAAATTGCAGATTTACTAGATCAGTATTTTATCTTATTCGGAAAATTATTCAACATGGAAAAGAGTAAAGTAATTTTTATACTAGTAAAAACATTATTTCAAGTAAAGGAATTGAGTCTTTGTCACAAACTCAAATTTTCTATTTCCTTTATTTTTGCAGTCCAATGTTGAAGACCTTTGATATTTAAAACAATGAATCCTGTTTTATTAAATAATCTAAGTTTAAAATATCAAAGGTTTACACCGTCAGGTTGCATAGTTTTATGGATTGAAAAATTTGATTTTGTGGCAAAAACTCAGTTCCTTTACTTAAATCAAATGTTAAAATAAATCCCAAAATCTAAGATATTCTAAAGGGTGTTAACATAAACCAAACACTTCACACTTTTTTTCTTTGTAAGGCTTAATTTTACCCGATCATAATGAAATTAATATCACCATGGAGACAAAAGGCATTAATTAGAGCAGAGTTGACCAAATTCGAGAATTTTTTTTTACATAGTCCTAACATCCTAGAGACCTTGTGATATTAATTTCATTACGATCGGATAAAAATAAGCCACTGAGAGATAAAAGTGTGTAGTGTTTGGGTTTTTTTAACACCTTTTACATGTGAAAAAACTTCTTTTTTTAACAAAAATCTAGGTTTTATTAACCCGGGGATTGCTCAACCGTGCAGAACTACACATGGAGAAATAAACCAAATTATTCGATTTTTATTGAAACTTAAAAGAAAAGTTTGAAAATGAATTTTATTGCCTGAACTATAAAGTTTAAGACGAACATTAAATATTAGTGAGGTGTAAAATTCAGGAATTATCCAGGATTAGAAAATAACATGAAAGGCTTCTCTTTGGATTCTCTCAAGGTTCAGTTCACATTAACATTTCACACGGAGCAATTTCAACCATTTAAACCTCATTTAACCTCACTAGGTTTCTATATTCTGATAGAGTCACACTTTAACTGTTTTCTCGTGTATTTTTTAGTCTTATTTGTGGCCAATAGTCATTTTATCTCATTTAAGCTAATCTTGTCTCGTATGATTATTTTTAGTCTGTAAATGGGTCATATTTAGTCTTCTTTAGTCTTGTTTAGTTACACTGACAAATACCTACAATTTGTCTTATTTAATCTGGTGCATTCAGTCTTATTTAGCGCTAAATAGTCTCTTTTTAACTCATTTTATCTGAAATGGCTTTTCTTTGTTTTATTTAATTTTATGCATTCAGTCTTATTTGCAATTTTAAAAAGTAATTTATCTTATTTAGTCGCATCTTGAACAAATTTAGTCTTTTTAGTTTTATATATTCAGAGGCCGAATTTAAAGAACGCGGCTCAAATATTGTTGGTTCCACTTAAATTTGTATTCAATTTTTCAAGATTTAAGCCGGCGCTCATTTGAAACCAGTTTTTTAGGGATTTGAGACGCGGCTTAAATTCATTAAATTCGGACACTGGGCTTTCAAAGATGGGGAGGGGGGGGGGTTACAGATCCTTTCTTATCTTATTTGATTTGATTTTATCTGAAATAGCTTTGCCCTATTAATGCATTCATTCGCAATTAGTGACAATTTAGTTTTTAACTGTAGAATTTGGTCGCGAATTGTCTCATTTCGGTCCAGTAAGTCATCATTTATCTAATGTAGTATCCTAATTTTTTTTTCAGTGGAACTTATTCTGTATTATTTAGTTAAATTTAGACCGATTATATCCTATCTGTTTTCGTAAAAAGTTGATTTTCGCATTTGGTAATTATTAGAAGAATTCATTCTGTCTTTATCTCTTTTAGTTTCCCTTAGTTCCATAGTCTTGTAATATTTCATTCATTGTGACTTAAATTTGTTTTATTCTTTATGATAACCGTGGCCGAATTTAAATAATTTAAGCCGCGGCTTAAATTTGAGACGCGGCTCAAACATGGTTGGTTCCACTTAAAATTGTATTCAAGGTTTCAAGATTTACGCCGGCACTCAGTTGAAACCGGGTTTGGGCGAATTTAAGACGCGGATAAAATTCATTAAATTCGGACACTGGATTTTTTAACTTTTCTGTTATGTCTTGAATCCTCATTTTTATTTCTAAAAATTGAGTGATTAGTGAATTTATGTGATTTAATATGTTTTTTATTCTGAATTTCTTTAAATTGAAAACAAGATTTTTCTGTACAGCTAAACATAAATATTTATATTAAGATATGATACATAGAATGTTTTAGATATGTTCAGTATTTTTTATTCTAATTTGATTATTATTTTCTTGCTATGCCAATGGAGGGGGGTGATAATTATTTTGCCCTAAGCTATTCTTCTCAAAAAATTTATTAAAAGTGAAAAGTTTAAATTAACAATCTGTTGAAATATTTTATTATTTAAATCCCAACAATAGACTGATGTCAGATCTAAATTAAGATTATTAATTGTAATATCTATATTAGCACTTGAGCCCAGATATGGGGGGGGGGGGTCTAAAATATATATTTATTGAGTTTAGATAAATAATGTCAACGGCTCGAATTCCTCACCAATTTATTTATTTATTTAACGCTCCCATAAACATTTGAATTGGATTTACCATTTTTGTGTTCACGTGTCTAGTTTTTTCCTCATATTTTAAAAGAGGCGATTATGGGGGGGGGGTCACCTCTTTTGCAACCAAATTTTGTTAATACTTCTCCACTTCTACTCCTTCTGATATTACAACTCATTTTTGTTCTCCATTTCTCCATTTTATTGTTTTTTTAATACTTCTTATCCTCCATTCGTATTTTTACGGTGGTGTATATTTGTTTGTTTCAGATTGTTATTGTTTTTAAACTCATAAATGGTCCAAAAAACAGTTTCATTCATATTAATCCTCAACTCATTTAGATATGAAATCTGGTTGGTATGGTAGCTCATGCTTAAGTTTAATTTTTTACTCGCGTAGAATTAGATATTTAACTTTACTGTCCAACATGTCAGCCAGTAGTTATTCAGGGTTTTTTGGGTCCCAATTGTTTCAGAGCCCCCCCCCCGTAGGATTTAAAACAATTTAAGCGAAGCCTCCCCTCCTGCCCCCTGGACAAATTCCTGAATACGACCCTGATGTGAGTTCACCAAATTCGAGAATTTTTTTTTACATAGTCCTAACATCCTAGAGACCTTGTGATATTAATTTCATTATTATCGGATAAAAATAAGCCACTGAGAGATCCGTGTTCTGAAATCGTATATATTAAACACTTGTTCTAATTCAATAGTGAAGTGAGGTTATGCACTAGAATCCACCTGTTAGTCATCAATACAACAATTTTCTGCATTAGACATTTTTTTTTGTCTCCTCAACAGTGGGTCGTCGGCTATGTTTAGCTCCTACTTTTTATCAAATGTTTGCAAAAAACAACTTATTTTTATTTTCAAAATACTCCAGAATTGTTTAATAATAAGTTAAGATGTGAAAAAGTGCATTTCATCTATTTTTGGTCAATAAATTCCCTAAAATTTAAATCTTACTTTATAAAGAAACATTTTTAACAAATATTGTGTAACTTTCTGACTTGAAGGAACGTAATGACAAAATTGCAAGAGATCTATTTAAAGAGGGATAAGCTCGATTTAAAGCAATTTCGTTGAAAAATTTATGAGTTGGGGAAGGGGGATAAGCGAAAATTCTCTGTTTTTCCCTTAGATTCCCCCTATGATTCAAAGAAGAAAAAAAAACATTAAAACATGTAGAATATTTATTTAATAATGATTTTTTAAGAGTGGGGAGAAATTTTCCCAATAAAAATATAAAGTTTTCAGCTCAGAGCTGGTTCGCATCGTTAAAATTCATATTTACATCTTATATGAATGGTTTCCTTCTATTTTCTGGTATTTTTTCTCTCAATTTTGCAAACTCTCTTTGGAAATTCAAAAACCAAAGATTTCAAACCTCACGAAAATATGTTTTGCTTTATTTGACTACTTTTATCAGTCCCTTTTTTACTATTGATTTAAACTTCATCCAATTTGTGTAAAGATAGAAAATTATTACAGAATATGATAACGTGAAACGTGTTTTCATCTTGGTGGAAACATATTGGGGGGGGGGGGG
>NW_019397057.1:35576-39026 GCF_000591075.1 Eurytemora carolleeae | reverse complement strand
GGGGGGGGGGAGTAATGTATTATGGAAAGAATTTCTTTTTTGTGTTGGGATCAGTTCTTTGGACCCATGGATCTGTTTTTTGGAGGGTGGGGGGGGGTCATTTCCCCATGAAAATTACGTTTTATCTTCTGCACCTGCCCTGCCAGAATGAATTCAGTGCGAGTTGGGAATATTTTTGTAGTTTAACACTTTCTTTTGATTTGACTGATGTTGTTAATTCATTTTGATTTGACTGATGTTTTTAATTCATTTTTATCAAATATTTCATGCAATTTTAAATCTTGAAAGCTTCTAGTTTTAAACTTAGTCCAAGCTTATTTTTTAACATTTGAACTAATAGAACTATACGACGTAAAATTAAGGACCATTTTTATTAAAGTTTTATAACAATGTTTGTTTACTTAACGTGAAAACTTTTACTGTACAGTGTCACGTGCCGAAGTTGATTTGATAACTCGTGTCAAAAAAATGGAAGCAGGGGGGTTTAAAGTTGTATTTTTCATTTTTTAGATTTTTTATTTGAAGGATTTCAAATGCTCTGACAAGGAGTTATCTCGAGGTTATCTAGCGTTTATCTTCTCTGTAACAGGTTTGGGGGTAGATAATTCTTAGAAAATTCGGAGACAATTCGTAGGACGTAGACAATACGTAGACAATTCGTAGATAATTCGTAGACAATTCGTTAGACATTTCGTAGTCAGGTAATAGAAAGTTCGTAGACAGTTTGGAGACAATTCGTAGACAATTCGTAGACAAATCGTAGACAATTCGTTGACAATTCGTAGACAATTCGTAGACAATTCGTAGACAATTCGTTGGACAATTCTTAGTCAGGTATTAGAAAGTTCGTAGACAGTTCAGAGACAATTCGAAGACAATTCGGAGACAATTCGTAGTCAATTCGGAGGCAGTTCGTAGACAAGTCGGAGACAATTTGGAGAAAATTCGTAGAGGATTCGTCGACAATTAGTAGACAAATCGTAGACAATTTGTAGACAATTCGTAGACAATTCATAAACAATTCGTAGATAATTCATAGACAATTCTTAGATATTACAGATCTTCGCCATCAGCAGATGAGTTGGTTAACATTTTTCCTGGTTAGGCAACGTTGTTTAAGTTTTGTTTAGAAATAATGAACGGATTGAATATAACTCATTATCTCCGACTAACCGATCATTAGTTCATTGATGAAATCAACAGGTTAAGTTCGAAGGCTAAAACTGTTGGTTAAGATAGGAGGCTAAAACTTTTGATAAAGTTGGAAGCTTCAGGTAAATTTTTGCTATTAAAGTCAATCCACTCAACTTAGACCCCAATGAAAATTGGAGGCAAAATGGGTCAAGGGGTTCCTGAGTTATGATCGGAAAAACAAACAGACACACAGAGATTACAACTTTATATATTTAGATTTCTAGTTTTTATTGCCGGCTAAAATAGAATTGCAAGTGCGAGAATGAAAGAATAAGAATTAAATGTGGAGAGGTTGCGTGATTTCTACTTATTTAAATTTATATATAAAGAGACACAACCATAACCAAGCCGAAAATGAGAAAAGAAATGAAAGAATTAAATACAAATAGGAGAAAAGATTTAAGATAAAATTTCCAAGTAAATAAAACTTTAGATTTGGTTTGGAAATAAAAACTGAAAAATGGCGACGGAAGAAAATCTGGTTTCTTAAATCTGTATGATAAAGCAAGGCTAAAATTGGTAAAGAAATTAGTTTTTTATTTCAAGAAATACGGGAAATGAGTTAGGGGGGCCGGAGGGATAAGTAAAAAAATCCTTTTTCTTTTCCCTAAAATTCCTTTGTTCCTCTTAAATTAGGGATAAAAACCCTATAAGCAATTAGAATATTTATGGTTCGGAGTTATGATCGGACAAACAAATTAACATGGATTACAACTTTTTAGATTTAGATTTCCAGTTTTTATTGCCAGCTGAAATAAAAATTAGAATTGAAAATAAAAGAATAAAAATTAAATTAAATTAAAAATTAAAGTCTAAAATGAGAAAAGAAACAAAAGAATTAGATAAAAATAAGATTTCAGAAAAGGTTCTGAGCATAAGTTTAGATTTGGTTTGGAAAATACAACTTTAAAAATGTGACTGAAGAAAATCTGGTTTCTTAAACTCTATGAAAAAGCTAAAAATTTGAAAAGAAATTAGTTTTATATTTAAAGAAGTACGGGAAATGAGTTGGGGAAGGGGGATAAGCGAAAATTCTCTGTTTTTCCCTTAGATTCCTCCTATGATTCAAAGAAGAAAAAAAAACATTAAAACATGTAGAATATTTATTTAATAATGATTTTTTAAGAGTGGGGAGAAATTTTCCCAATATTTATTAGTTCAACATGGGTTTATCTTAATTATTAATATGTCAGTTTATTTTGTTTTCTTATTCATTAGTTCAACATGGGTTTATCTTAATTTTGACATATGTCCCATTTGAGATTCTAATTTTGATAAAAAGTACTTCTTTCATCAAATTGAAATAGATGTTATCAAATGTCTATGTAAGATATAGAAAAACAAGTCGTATTTCTTATATTAAAGGGACAGACCGGCTATGTAAGGTAGTTTAGCTGAGTATGCAGTGTTGTGGACAAATTCTTTAGGATTCATTTGAGACATATAAAATAAAAATAAGTAATCTAGTTCAATTATTTGTTTCTATTTTCTTATTATTCTAGTTGTTGGTATTAATTTGTAGAAATCTGCGAATAAAATCATAGAAAATAAGAAATTCAATATAATGATGAAAACGAAATAATTGATTCTAGCATAAATTTAATGTCCATTTTCTTTTGAGAAATATTTTCCAAACCATCTAATTAGTTTACTGTATAATTTTTACTTTATTTTTCATCGTCTTTTTTCAATAATTTAAAAAAAACCGAGTCTGAAAACGTACCCACCCAAAATTCATGATTGTGAACATCGACTATGCACTCAAACTCTAATTATACATCGTGGAAAAGTTTTTAATATGTCTCAAATGAATCCTTAAGAATTTGTCCACAACACTGCATACTCAGTTTAACTACCTTACATAGCCGGGGGGGGGGCGACGCGGGGGGCTTGCCCAACGTAATAAATAACCTAAAATTGTCCCGGGGTTGTATGCACATGTTTGACATATGGGCTCTTTGTTTAAAGCGTTTGCACCCAATCATAAGTTAAAGTTCAATACGACATAGTTACAGGGTTACCTACATCAAACTTCTATCATGGCTTATTAAACTTATTATTTAAACTACAGGAGTAATGTTTATTCCTTAGTCCGTCATATTAATAAAGTTGTAGGTCTCCGTAAAAGTCTCGTCCTTTGTCAATAATCTCGAGTTTTGGAAGAATTTAATCAGACGTATTCAAACATTTTAAATTAACGTTCAAATGTCTTTGTTTTGATAAATATGATATAACATATTTTCCGGGGGGGGGGGC
>NW_019397057.1:31102-35540 GCF_000591075.1 Eurytemora carolleeae | reverse complement strand
TATCCCCCTCTCCCAAGATATCCCGCCCTCCTGTTTATTTTCACTTACATTGATGGCGTAATTTCCGGTTTCATGTACAAACATTAATGTTCTAAGGATAACTGCGAATTAAAGGTGTCACAAAATATTGAATTTTTCATCGTATGTTAATTTTGCAAGATTTGTTTTACTTTCTATATTTTGAAAAAATTATCACGAATGTTTTTGGGACTACCTCTTCTATCTGAAAAATGTAATTTTCTTGTGAATTCTATCTTATAAATAACAGAATTCAAATTTATGAAGCTATTAACAACTTGGTTAGAAAACAACTTGAAATAAAACACAAATAATCGCTCAGAAGATGTTCTTTGTTCGCGATTTTTTTTAAAATTTAAGTTGATCAGTTATAATTCAGATTATTCCGTCTACTTTTGGCGAAATTTTTTTTGTGCACCTCCTAACGGTTGATGTGCACCCCCACCCCCCCCCACCCCCCTAAAAAACGTGTTAAGAAAAAAATTTAAGTTTAAAATCTATATTAATCTACCTGGCTATTAGTGATATTTATTTATGATATATGTTTTTTTGCTTTTTTACTACTAGATTTTATAATGGTATAAATGTAATTATGGTCAATAATTACATTTATACCATTATAAAATCTAGTAGTAAAAAAGCAAAAACAAAATATATCATAAATCATATCAATATCAATCATATAATGACTTGATTACACTGGAGACAGTATTATTTTAAAGCTTTTTAACGATACCTGAATCTGTATTTTGTGGCACTTTCTGAGAGAAAAGATGTCTCAAAACATTGTTGATAAAAATGTTCTCAAATTTCGGTATATAAAAATTCCCTAACCAATAAATGGGCCCGGTGAGTGGTGTTTGCATCTACATTATATCATATTGATGATGGAGATTGTTCAATCCAGGGGTTAAAATAATAGAAATAAAAGAAATTTTGGTAAAAAGTTATGGAAACATGAAGCTGTTTTTAACCATTGAAAAAATAGCATTCCAATCAAATGATATGGCCATAGAATTAACTATAATTAAAAGCTCTAATAATACTGCCCCAAATTCAAGAACTCTTGGTTTGCAACAAATATTTTTAATATTTCCTCATTCGAAACCTGGTCCAGGATGTCGGAGTGCATGTGCATCCTGGCCAGGTTGCGCAGCCTCCCGCTCCCCACTGAGAGACTGAAATGGATTTTAAATGAAACCCCGCGAAAAAAAATATTGTAAATAAGATTAAGGTACAAGAAAGAATTTAAGAAATGGTCATAAAATGGACAAATTATGACATTGTCAATTGATTAGAAAAGAAAGAAATCTGAAGATATATGTTGGATAGTATAGGTTGGGTTAGGTCGAATGCTTTTTCATTTTGTCCAATATTTAAAGCTGTAGGTTGGATAGTATAGTTTGGGTTAGGTCGGATACTTTATCATTTTTTCCAGTATTTAAAGCTGTAGGTTGGATAATATAGTTTGGGTTAGGTCGGACACTTTATCATTTTTTCCAATATTTAAAGCTGTGAGTTGGATAGTATAGGTTGGGTTAGGTCGAATGCTTTTTCATTTTGTCCAATATTTAAAGCTGTAGGTTGGATAATATAGTTTGGGTTAGGTCGGATACTTTATCATTTTGTCCAATATTTAAAGCTGTAGGTTGGAAAATAAAGTTTGGGTTAGGTCGGATACTTTATCATTTTGTCCTATATTTAAAACTGTAGGTTGGATAATAAAGTTTGGGTTAGGTCGGACACTTTATCATTTTGTCCAATATTTAAAGCTGTGAGTTGGATAGTATAGGTTGGGTTAGGTCGGATGCTTTTTCATTTTGTCCAATATTTAAAGCTGTAGGTTGGATAGTATAGTTTGGGTTAGGTCGGATACATCATTTTGTCTGATGTTTAGTCGGTGGGTGAAATCACTATGTATCTTCTAGATTACATCTCATTCACTCCAGAAATGGGAATGATGGGATAAAAAATCAAATTTTGGATTAAATAGGCGTTACAACAAGGATGGGTGGGTGGATGGAAGACGTACCTGAGATGTAAGTTTAATATATTAGAGCAGCTGCCTCTGGCTCTAGGGGGGTGGGGGCCTAGGGGGTGCATGTCTATGGGGTGCACAGGGGTACCGCCCCCCCCCACTACGCCCCTGGGCATAAAAGGAAGGTTTCGATAAAAAAAACTTAAGTGTTAAAGACTTTTCAGCACATAATTCACTTCTAAAACAAGTTTCTGGTTATTTTTAGCATATTATTTTTAGTCCTAGGAATTAGATTTAAACATATTTAGCATAGAAATATTACACTGATAAAGTAAACCGTCTGTTCCCCCCTCTGCAATGCATTTTCGGACCACTGTGTGGGGGGGGGTGTTCCAACTGAACATGTAAATTATATAAAAGTTTATAATCTGATAGTTGACCGCAAAGTTCCCGAAACCCCGTCATCCATTTCCTTCCTCCCCTTCAACCCCTTCTTCCGGTTTCAGGCTTTTTACCTCTCTTCACCCTTTTCCTCGAAACCGAACCCTCTTCCTTAATCCCCTTACTTTAGGGGACCGGGTTATGGGCACCCTTAGATTTTCTTAGTGGCCACCTCATTAGATATTTTAATCCTCTTTCCCTGATATTTAGTTATGTTGCAAGGTTAAACTTACTTTTTCGTATAATTTCTGAAATTTCCTTGAAACTTTGAATTCTTTACACAAATATCATGATCTTTGCTTCTCTTTTTATGTTTAATGGGGTTTCCCGTAATGGGAATTCCCCCTTTTTAAGTTCTATGATTTCATTCATTCATTTATTTAATATGTATGTGCCTGCTACTCAATGGAAAGCCGCAATTCTAAGTAAATATTAAATATATTAGTTTTCATGCTTTCTACTCCATTTCCCACCCTTCTCTACATTCCGAACCTCCCCCTCACACCCTTATTTACTCTTCAATCCTCTCCTAACGTCTATCAACCCTCACCCTCCTCCCTCCCTCCTTCTGTCTCCGACTAGACATGTCAGAATGTTTCAATGTACACATTGTTCATTGCTTGATGCTCCAATGTTCTTAAACCCGTTCAGTTTTTTAGATCAAGTAGAGATATGTTTTGAAGCATTAAATCAATTATTTAGGTATTGTTTTATGTCAATTTAGATCTACATAAATAACAACTTTTTATCATAGATAATTCATAAAAATTCGAGGATTTTTTTCGAAATATGGTTTTGCTTGTAATCATTTCTATTACAATTTTTGTTATAATTTAAGTTTTATCGCTATGCCCTAATTTGTAAAGTTTAAAATCACACCACTCAAGCAGAAAACATTACAAGGTTCATTGTTTTATTTTTTACACGTAATGCAGAATTTTATGAACTCTGAGAAAAATGCTTTAATTTGTTAATGTTGATTTTGACTAAATCAAAAAAAAGATTCAAGGTTCTATTTCAACTTATTTATTTCAGTTAGTGTCTAAACTCTAAAGTCTGTTTTCTTGTCCTCAATTTTATATTTTTTAACCTGATACATCATTTTATACCTAATTCTTAATATTTTACTTATTTTCTCTGTTCGTTCCTTTTTACGTTAAATATAATTTTTAATTAAATTGAATTCGCCTCGATCTCTTTTCGATTCGATTCTCTTGGCCTTATCCTTTCACATTCATTCCGTTTCCTTTTTGGCTTTTTAAAAAATTGGCTTTTTTCTCACTTTTTCTCGCTTTTTCCATCCTGTTCCCTTTTCTTTCTCTTTCTATCTCTCTTATTTCCTTTTGCATCCCACCCCTTTTAAACATACTTTCGTTCTCTATTATCACTTCTCTCAGTTCTGTAATTATTCTCCGTCCTGTTCTGCTCTCTATCCCTTCCTCTAGTTGAAAACCTGTTTCTCTCAGTCCGGTGATATCCGTCCGTCCGGCCCCGGCTATACACTGGAGTAACTAACTACTACTCAGTTCAGTCAGTCAGTCTTAGTTGCCATGTGAGAGAGACAGGGCTGAGGGATGGATTTCATGATTTAAACATAACTCCGTTCGAACCCAACCCCTCCTCATCCCAAACCTTAAACCAGGGTTCGGGTTGGTTCTAGTTACAACATAGAGTTTGTCTAGTCAGTGACAATGTTTCAGTGTATAATACAACCTAGAAACGGACTTATTCACAATTCTGCAGAGTTAAAAGGAGTTTTTCCAGGTACAGCATCTAAATAGTGACTAATTTAATCCGAAAATTGTCAGCTCATGAAAATTAATTAGCTACTCAGGGTGCCAACGTTTTGTATCATTCTGGTGACAATTAACAACACTTTTTCCTTTCTTGCCCTGATTTTGTCGTTTCTAATAACTCTTTTTATTTAAAAGAAATATTCTTATTCTGTTAAGGTTTCCTATATCCATGTTAAAAATTTAGTTTTTCATTTTTTTTTTTTTT
>NW_019397057.1:12824-30306 GCF_000591075.1 Eurytemora carolleeae | reverse complement strand
CACGAATAAAAAAACACATTTAACTCCGACATAAAATGTTTATTTAAGAATTCATAGATGCTGAAAATGCTACAAATATGATTTTTGTTTAATCTTTGGCACTTGGTGTCTGTCTTGCTCCCTTAGTCATGGCACCTAGAGACCAATTATCATAAAAATATGGTCTGAATTGTTTTAAAACCTCTAATTAACATGATATATCACCACTAAGTTATAACGCAGTACAGCACTTAGATTCAAATTTTTTAAAAATAAAAATGTTCCATATGTACACCTTGCTTGTATGTCTATTTGTCTGTCCGGTTGGTTCCAATAAACGTCAAAACGACTGGACTGATCGGGCCCACATTTTGTGTGGGACCTCACATGACCCCAGGGAAGGTTTTTGAATGCTCATAATTACAAAAATTTGTCTCTTGAAAGTTTTCGATTTTTGTTAAATTTAGAAAATGCACGTAAAATCGTTATTAAATCCGCGAACTTTTTTTATTGTTTTATAGTGTACAAAACGAAGATAGAGCCACAATTAAAAGTTGAAATAGAAGCCTAGTATATTAAATGTGAATGAAAAATTCTTGGATAAGTGTTCAGTATAAAACAAAGCACCTGGTCTCATTATCAGTCCCCCCTGAGTAATTCAGGGCTTAATAGAAAGCAGTAAATAAGAAAGGGAAATGCTATGATGTTAATGGAAAATTTCATGTTAAAATATTGCTTTTATTTTATATCCTCTCCCGCGGTTCAGACAAATCGTTCAGTTTATTTACGCAATTACATTTAAGTAAATATGAATATTGTTAATAAAGAATGAAGGTTACGATTTTATCATTCTGGCATATGATTAGTTTTAAGTTGTAGGTTTGATAGTATAGTTTGGGTTAGGTCGGATACTTTTTCACTTCCGCTTTAGATGCTTAAAAGTCAAGCTGTATAGAAAGGACATGGAGATCGGTTGATGTTTAATAAAAAAGATGACTAGATGATTATTTCGGAGAAGACGAAAAACTAGACAATTTGTAGACAGAGAAACTGGACAAACTGCATTTTGGATAATTAAAAGATATTTCTCATGAGAAAGTATCTCCGACTGCAGCCAATCCACTTACTTTGTACAAATCCTGAAGTTTTTGTTGGACATATTTAAATGAAAACATATGTCCCCTGCCTCTACCCCCCCCCTCCNCCTCCCCCCTCTCGTTCAAGTCCCATAAGTAGTTTTGGTGCCCATCTATTTTATTGCATTCTGGTGCATAATCTCCGCACGGTTCTGGGGAAAATTGTCTTCTATAAATAAATTTGGCTTCTCTGTTTGTTTGTTTGGGTGTTTGTCTGTTTGTTTGTATCCAATAAACGTCAAAACGGCTGTTAAGGAATTGAGTTTTTTCCACAAACTAAAATGTTCTAAACTTAAATCTTTACAACCTGATGGTGTAATCTTTGATATTTTAAACATTATTTGATCTGACAGAATTCATAGTTAAAAAGATCTACCACATTGGGTTACATAGATGTAGAGATTAGAAAATCTGATTTCGGGACAAGAACTCAGTTTCCTTTAAAAATGGTTCAAAAAGACCAGGAAAATCCTCTACATTTTATAATTGTTACGAAGGCTTGAGATATGCCAAGGATAAAAATGTTGACCTGTTCTTACCCTTCTCCTGTTTTTCTATATTTTCTCACTATAATTATCATTTGCATTCTCCAGTATTTGTAACTTTCATACTCAGTTCTCATTATTTTTTGTAGTTAATTACTCATACTTCCAGACTAAGCCTCATCCCAGATCATCCATCTTAACTACAGGTTTTCCGTTCACATTTCTTACAGGAATATCTCTTCCTTTCACTTTCCTCTCATTATATCCGTTCTGTTCTTTCTGTTTCCTTTTCTCCCCATCACTTCTCTTCTTTTTCTTTCTGCTTTCAATTTAAATTCCAACCCTTCTTCTCTATTCTACGTTCTCTAATCCTATCCATTGTTTTCTACTTTCCTTTTAGTTCTCCTTTTAAATTTAAAATTTACTAAACCATATATCTTTTCCACCTGATGGTGTAAATCTTTAATCAAACAGAATTCTTACTTTGAAATATCTATAGTTTAACCTTTTATGTATTTCTCTGTAACTTCCTCTCTTTCCTCCAACCTTTGGTTTAATTTTCCTTGTTCAACTTTGCACTTGAAATATTGTATTGTGTACACGCAGTTATAGTTGATACTTGATATGTTTTCTAGTTCTAATTATACTGTTATTTCATTGCTAGTATATTTCATGCTTTACACATACAGTAAATTTGAATTAGGCAGTAAAAAGGCCTGAAGTTCGGCATATTTTAGGGCTTGGGTTGTTTGTCGTTTTTACACGAATAAAAAACACATTTAACTCCGACATAAAATGTTTATTTAAGAATTCATAGATGCTGAAAATGCTACAAATATGATTTTTGTTTAATCTTTGGCACTTGGTGTCTGTCTTGCTCCCTTAGTCATGGCACCTAGAGACCAATTATCATAAAAATATGGTCTGAATTGTTTTAAAACCTCTAATTAACATGATATATCACCACTAAGTTATAACGCAGTACAGCACTTAGATTCAAATTTTTTAAAAATAAAAATGTTCCATATGTACACCTTGCTTGTATGTCTATTTGTCTGTCCGGTTGGTTCCAATAAACGTCAAAACGACTGTTTTTCATTTAAATATTTGTCTGCGAGTTTAATATATTAATGTTTGAAGCCTGGGTCATCTAACCAACCTCCAAGGCATATCTTTATTCTACAATGTCAGGTTTAATCTAACTTCAATGAGTTTGTTAAAATATACACATACAACATATTTCAACAATTACAAAACTTTATCCTAGTTAAACTTTAGTACTTTTCCTCTACTTTTCCTCAACTTCTCGTTCAATACTTGATATATAATTATAATTATCACTAAGCATATTTAACTTTGTGTATAACCTACTCATTAACCTATCCTGATTATAACCTCCTCCTAAACCTAACCTGAGCAACTTACCTTGAGAATAACCTAACTCTTAATATTCTCCTCACCCTACCCTGGGCCTGAGGATTAATACCCTACTCCTAAACCTGCCCTGAGTAATAATACCCTACTCCTAAACCTAGCCTGAGGAATAATACCCTACTCCTAAACCTATCCTGAGTAATAATACCCTACTCCTAAACCTGCCCTGAGTAATAATACCCTACTCCTAAACCTATCCTGAGGAATAATACCCTACTCCTGAACCTACCCTGAGTACCCCCACTACTAAACCTGCCCTGAGGAATAATACCCTACTCCTGAACCTACTTTGAGTAATAATACCCTACCCCTNGGTTTGATACTTATAAGGATGGGGGGGGAAACCTATCCTGAGTAATAATACCCTACTCCTAAACCTATCCTGAGTAATAATACCCTACTCCTAAACCTACCCTGAGTAATAATACCCTACTCCTAAACCTATCCTGAGGAATAATACTCTACTCCTAAACCTGCTCTGAGGAAAAATACCCTACTCCTAAACCTATCCTGAGGATTAATACCCTACTCCTAAACCTGCCCTGAGTAATAGTACCCTACTCCTAAACCTGCCCTGAGGAAAAATACCCTACTCCTAAACCTACCCTGAGTAATAGTAACCTACTCCTAAACCTGCCCTGAGGAAAAATATCCTACTCCTAAACCTACCCTGAGTAATAGTACCCTACTCCCAAACCTGCCCTGAAGAAAAATACCCTACTCCTAAACTTATCCTGTGGAATAATACCCTACCCCTAAACCTATCCTGAGTAATAGTAACCTACTCCTAAACCTACCCTGAGTAATAGTACCCTACTCCTAAACCTACCCCGAGGAAAACTACCCTACTACTAAACCTATCCTGAATTACCCTACCTCTAACACTACCATGAGAAGTGTGCATAGTCTACCCTACGTAATGAGTTTGCCACACTTTATTCTATTTATTTATCCTTATCTCTCACGTTCTCGTATTGTATATTCATTACGCAATCCTGGAATACAATTTCTCTGGTTGGTACCAAGGATACCAGGATGCTTGGATAAATAAACCCTGCAAGAGCTGTTTCAATTTGATCATTAAACCTACCTTGATCATTATCTCGAACTGTGGAATTTTAATATCAAAGTCCTTCGTAAACCATAAATGGTAACATCTCCCCCCCCCTCCATCCATGTATTAGTTCTTACAGAACCATGGTGCTCTGTTGTCTCTAGTTTTTGTTCTATTTGATCCCCAGGATCGTAAAAGTAAAATTTCTGTTGAAATCTTGCATGGAAAACATACAATATACGAATTATCCAATCTAACCCAGAAACCTTGCAATGAATGCAGGGGGGGGGGAGTTAAGATCAAACCACAAATCATTTCTAGCTTTTTCTGTATATTTTAGTTTCAGGTTTGAACCAAAACATCTCAACCTAAAGTTATCTTGTCAAATCTGAAATGTAACACTCAAACCTGTTGGAGTTAAAGATTTGACGATTGTGTAAGATCGTTCAGCTAAATGTTTTCATCCCAAATATGAGAATCATCAGAATTGTTCGGATGTTTCTATACATAGACGATTTCACGGTTCTAGGTTTCTCTTCTAAACTACATGACTAAAAAGATGTTTTCACATCACTAGCCTTAGTTGTTGAAGCCGCATTTTTGTTCTTAAATCCGCCTTTTGGTTGTTAAAGTCGCCTTGGTAGTTGAATCCGCCTTGACTGTTTATTATGCCTTTGCTGTTAAATCCACTTCTTGGTATAGTTGAATCCGCCTTGACTGTTTAATCTTTCTTTGTTGTTAAATCCGCTTCTTGGTAGTTGAATCCGCCTTGACTGTTTAATCTGCTTTTGTTGTTGAATTCACCTTGGCTGTTGAATCCGCCTTGCCTGTTGAATCCGCCTTGCCAAATCCGCCTTGCCTGTTGTATCCGCCTTGTTTGTTGAATCCGACTTGGCTGTTGAATCCGCCTTGGCTGTTAAAAACAACCATGACAGTAGAATCCGTCTTGGCTGTTAAATTCGCTTTGACTGTTAAATCCGCTTTGGCTGTTAAATCCGTCTTGGGTGTTAAATCCGTCTTGGCTGTTAAATCCGCATTGGTCAGTGGAATCGTTCAATCCGCCTTGTGTAAAAACCACCAGTGACTGTTGAATCAGATTTGGCTGTGAATCCGCCTTTGTAGTTAAATCCGTCATGTTTGTTGATTCCGCCTTGGCTGTCATATCTATCGCTTTCATGTATCTCCATGTTCCAGCTTGAAGAAAAAGATGTTATATTAGAATAAACACTAACTATAGATCACACTGACACTGTGCACAAATATTATTTTATGACTATGTAACTCAACATGTAACTGAAAAGCGGGGGGACTTAGACAGTTTTAAAAACAGGGAATATCGCACATGTATCCAACTACAGGGGGGAGTTATTGTAACACATGCTTATTCATTCTGAAACCCTTTCTTAAAAAGAATATCAGCCTTTTCGACTAGTATATGTTTGGAGTAAATTAAGATGAGTAAAAGAAATAAGAAAATAATGCAAAAACTTGACATGCTCACAGCTGAATTAATATTTTTCATGTTTTTTTGTAATCTATCGAAACTTTATTTTATTGGTAGATAGTAGGTTAATAGATCACAACTATATTTCATTGGTAGATAGTAGGTTAATAGATCACAACTATATTTCATTGGTAGATAGTAGGTTAGTAGATCACANTGGAGGTGTGGGGGGGGGTGTAACAGCATAACCCCCCCCCCTCTAAAGCTTAAAATGTGTTCTAATCGAACGCTAACAAGATTTCACTAAAATTAAGTGACATTTTAATTTGATACACCCGGACAATAGAAAGATATCAAAGTTAAAAGTGGTCTGACTCTAAATGAATTTATCCATTGTATTTAAGTTTATCAGCTGCAGATATTCATATTTTGACATTTAACCGTATCCAAGGTTCAAGTGACCCATAATTAGAATAGTTGCTTGCATGGCCGATTCCAAACGGTACCCTTCAGATCTGAGCAAAAATATCAAGTTTTCCTTTTTTATGTAAACATTCAAAATTGATATTTTTCAATTGCGGTCCTCAATTCTATCTTTAAAGGGGTGATTAATGCTGAAAATATCTTTCCCATTGATTTTACGATAAAGAGCTAAG
This sequence comes from Eurytemora carolleeae, assembly GCF_000591075.1. Lineage (NCBI taxonomy): Eukaryota > Metazoa > Arthropoda > Copepoda > Calanoida > Temoridae > Eurytemora > Eurytemora carolleeae. The sequence continues at coordinate 24,118 of NW_019397057.1, read as the reverse complement.
GGGGTACCTTTGTTAATCGCACATGTAGCGGTTTAGGTTTAGGTTCGCTTAAATTTCGGTCGACAGAATTCTTTTCCGGTGTCATTCTGCTTGTCAATATGGTGATGAAGGAAAATATGCAATTTAAATCAACTGCCTTCAGCAATATATATCTACAGTGCAAATTGTACACCAGGTCTATGATATCCTTGATTTAAAAATGACCGGGACTTATTCATCCCTCTTGGCATCATTGCCTATTCTCGCACATAATACTGGGATATTGAGACTCAATTAGAATATTTGACCGGAATTGTATAATTTTAAACCATACTTAGATTCATCATATCTCAAAACTATCTAATATTTATATAATACATATAATTTTGTGATCTACTATGTGTATGTATTTTTCTAGGTGAAGTATCAGCATCATTTATAATTCATTCAAATTAGGTGCATTCGTCAACAAAATAAAAACAAACGTAGATATCAACAAAAACAAACACTAACAAACAAAAACATAAACAAACATTAACTTACATAAACAAATGGAAAACTTAAACCCTAGAAAAGATAAACATTGACATTGACATTTTCATTGACATTGACATTGACATTAACGTGGACATGGACATGGACAAGAAAAGGACAAAGACATGGACATGGACACAGACATTAGATATAAATGTAAACAAACATGAAAATAGTATATGTCTGAAGAAAATTTCAAGAAGAAACACTGAAGAAGATTAAACTATACTGATCTATAAGATCTCTGCTAAAAAGCAAGAACAAAATAAGAAATAAAAATATAAAATTTTATCTATTTTTATTTTCAGTGTCGTGAAATCGGATTTGAGATCCATGAAGAAGTTTTGAAAGTTCTTCATGAGCTGCACACAGCTATGAAAACCCATCACACCTACCAGTCAGAGTTCAGGCAGGCTGAATCTAAACTCCAGGTTGTAGAGAAACAACGGACTAAGATCAAGGAACAGATACCGAAAGAGAAACTGGAGAAGAATCGTAAATATAAAGTGATAGAGAAGGAGGTTGCGAAGAGAACCAGTAAATATACAGAATCAAGGTTAAAAGCAACTAAGGCGAGAAATGAATACCTCCTCTGTATGGACGCAGCAAATGCGTCAATTCATAAATATTTCGTCGACGATTTATCAGACTTGATGGACTGCATGGACTTTGGATTCCATCAGTCCTTGGGAAGAGCAATGATGATGCGCTCATCAGCAATGGAACAAGTAAGCAATATAAATAAATCTCAGGGGATGCAAGTTCCAATTGATTGCTCTGGCTTAAAAGTGACATTGTATTTTCGGTCTGTTTGGTCTGACATTTTTCTAGTAAAACAAAGAGTTGATTCCCAGCATTTTTTAATTTGATATATTAAACTTATTAGATTATTATTAGATCTCACAGAGTTTAAAATGTCTAAGATCTACGACATGTTGCAAAGATTAGATAATCAGAGTTTGTGGCCAAAACTCAAGTCCTCGATTTTGTTTGTTTTAACTTTTGATCATGGAATCGAGTTTAAATCTAAACCATTTTAAAAGAAACCTCAATGGTTTGAACTTTCCTGAATTAGATTAGCGTCTGCATTTTGCATTGAAGATACCCAGATTTTCCAGACGTGTGCAATTTATTGCACAATTTGAGTATGCAAATTCAATTATGCATGTGCTGATTTTTGGGTGGTGTCAAAGAAGGGAAGGACTTGAACCTTTAATCTTAACAGTTCATTCAACTTAGGAGATTATTATTTCTTGAAGTTTTGGCAGATTTTTCTTTTCTGATTTCCTTCTGCTCCCTTCTTCCATCCTTCAACCCCCCCCCCCTCCCCTACCCCCAGCTCTAGATCTATTGTCCTATGTTAAAGTTTATCTAGGTAATCTAACATATAGCTGGAGGTGGGGTATTCTACTACTTACTATGACCATGAACTATAATTTACAATCTTAAAAATAGAGACCTTTGCATTAGTCACCCAAACTTAAAAATAGAGACCTTAGCACTAATCACCCAAACTTAAAAATAGAGACCTTTGCACCAGTCACCCAAACTTAAAAATAGAGACCTTTGCACTAGTCACCCAAACTTAAAAGTAGGAGAGTTTTTCCTTGAATAAAATTCATTTTTCATTTTTCTTCTCGACTTAGTTTCAAATTATATCCTGTCGATTTTTACAACCAATCTAATACTGTTTCTAGACACGTTATCATGCTATCAAATCTAATAGGTTTTATCGCCTAGTCCTGGCAAATTTGAACAAGGGAAAATTTATCATACTTTTAGTTTGAAAACCTTTGTCTAAGGTTTTGTAATTAAAATCCATTTATTATTATGGTTTAGCCAATACATGTTTATTTGATATTAAATTACATGTAGTTTAAACATTATGGTCTTTGTTTATTTTTCTCAACTTGATATCTTGGAACCTCCTCAACCGACCTAGAGGAAAGGAACATAATTTTCCTCAAAACTCTTTTTCTCTCTAAAATCCATTACTATACTCTTGTTTTTAATCTATTTTTAAATCGTCTTTTTTAAAACTTTTGCTAATTCAAAATTATTTTGTTCTCTTTAAACTCCTTTTTTCTCAAGAACTCTTTTCTCCGCTAAAAATCTTGTTTTTTTTTAATACTTTTTTACTCCGAAAACTTTTATTTACTCTAAAACTCTTGTTTATTCTAAGAAATCTTGTTTATTTTCAAAGCTCTTGTTTATTCTAAAAACTCTTATTTATTCTAAAAACTCTTGTTTATTTTCTAAAAACTCTTGTTTATTCTAAAATCTTTTTTATTCTAAAAGCTCTTTTTTATTCTAAGAGCTCTTGTTTATTCTTAAAAATCTTGTTTTCCCTGAAAAATCTTTTTTACACTATACCCCTTATGTTTACGCTGAAAACTCTTGTTTTCTCTAAAAACTCTTGTTTACTCTAAAAACTCTTGTTTACTCTGAAATCTCTCGTTAACTCTAAAAACTCTTGTATGCTCTTAAAAACTCTTTTCTACTCTGAAACTCTTGTTTACTCTAATAACGTTTTTACTCTAAAACCCTTTGTTTCTACTCTAAATAACTCTTGTTCACTGAATACTTTTTTTTTACTCTAAAGCCCCTTGATTCTTCTAAAAACTAATGTACCCTGGTAGTGTGCACTGCTCATGTTTGAATTATTGCACTCCTAATTAAGTCTGAGTAATAAAGCCTGTAGCCATAATAGTGCAAACTGGGGGGTTTGTTCGGTTTTATTAGTTTCTACACGATATTTGTTTTCACTATTTTCTCTTTCTCTTCTTTTATCTCTTTAGTTAAATTTGTATTGAATGGTTTTTTTTATTTTTTGTTTGTTTTCAGGTTCGGAAATCATTACAGCAGGATATTGACGCGATGAACAAGGTTCTGGGTTCCCTTGACTCCAGGAGGGACAAGAAGTACTTCTTGGAGAAGAACGATCAGGCTTTCATGATCCCCAAAAAGTTTGAATATCAGCCTGTCCGCCGGGACGAGACGGAGCAGATACATAAACCGGTGGCGGAGGAGTTGGAGTCCAGGAAGCGGAAATTGGCGGAGAGGTTGGGTAGCCTCAGGGCGGAGTCAGAAGAGATTTGGAAGAGTCTTGAGGCGGCGGAGAAGACCCTCCTTGAGATGGTTTCATGCAATGATTTTGATACAACCAGGTTGATTTATTGATAACTAAACCAGATACAATCCTGAGAAAGAGAATCTCTTAGATACATAACCTATCCTAATATCCCTCCGCCGCCCTTCTCTTATTTTCAGATATTGTTCTTTGAAGTAAAATTATTTCTTTAACAATACAAAATATTTGTTTGTGGTTTTTGGCTTCTTAACATGTATTTCTTCTTTTGAATTTGGCAGAAATTTTCAAATAAATTTTGAAAAATATTTTCTAGATATTTTGTGGAGGATGAAGCGTCTAGAAAAGAGCGTGAATCTGACACCTTGAACACTAAACAGAAAGTTGACCGCCAAGAAACTGAACAGTTTTACCTGGCAAAATTTCGCGAATACATTCTGAACAGTAACCGTATCTCCAGGCTACAGGCTAAGTATGACCACATCAGAAAATGCCTCGGCGATAAGAACAGTGCGGGACCGACCGCCACCCTACCCCGCCCCATTGCCAGCTCCCGCCGAAGAATCGGCCGAACAATGGCCGGCCAGCCTAAGCTGTTCGGCGGAAGTCTGGAGGAGTACCTTGAGTCTACAAAGGAAGATATACCTCTGGTTGTTAAGAGCTGTATAAGAATGATAAATCTGTATGGACTACACCATCAGGGGATATTTAGAGTTTCAGGCTCACAGGTACATATATTTAAAGTTTCAGGCTCCTAGATACACATATGTAATGTTTAAGGTTCCCAGATACATATATTTAAAGTTTTAGGCTCCTCAGAACAAAATTTATATATTAACTACCCCACCCCATCCCAAAGATATTTTAAATATTTTTATTTACAGGTTAATTATGTTTATTGTTAGGATTTATTAAAGGATGTCCCTTAAATGGTTAAATTATCAATTAGTTTTCTAAATATTAATTCATTTTCTTCAGACGTTGTATATTAATGGGTCTGTGTTCGAATACTATATTAGGACATTTATCTTCTTCTTTTTATTCTATTTCATTCAACACACACGACACAACACATGTTCACAACTTTTTATACGTTGAAATATTTATTAGAAAATATATCAAAATATTAAAATGTATGTCAGGCTTTAAAATAAATATGTAAATGCAATGTGCGTTTTAATTCAAAGTATAATTTGTTTCATTCATTCTTTCATTCTTCTCATTTAAATATTTTCTTCTCAATATTATTCATCTTTTTCAAATTAAATTGAATGCATTTCTGCGCCCTTGTGTTGTTTAACTTAAGCACGTGTTCTTATGCGAAAATATAATATTATGAAGAAAAAAATCCTATAAACTGATATGGTCAAACAAAGGGCAAATACCTGGTAACGCTTCAAAATCGGTCCGGTCTAAAAAGAATAATTTTTCCAGGTCGAGATTAACAACTTCAGAGAAGCATTTGAGCGGGGTGAGGATCCCCTGGCAGATGTTACCGATGCTAGTGATATTAATTCCGTCTGCGGAGTTCTTAAACTCTATCTCCGGGAGCTCCGGGAACCTATATTCTCTGTCCAGTATTTTGATCAGTTTATGGAGCTTTCACGTAAGTAAACCTTGACCCCCTGACTTTTACTTGTTTATCTTGTATTATTGTTTAATCATGAGACGGGTAAAAGTTATGAAAAGATTGACAATATCATTATTGATAAATGCACAGCATCAAACTTGAATCCTTGAAATATTAGAGATAACATTCAAAAATTAAAATTATTGCTTGGAGTTCTTTTAAATTCATCATATTTGGTAAATTTCTGCCTTTTGATAAACTATTGTATACATTATGAATACTCTTACTGTCAACTTCATTGAAAAAGTAATTAGATTAAAGGGACTGTAAGCGTAATTTCAAGTGACCCTCCATGCAATGTCCGATTTTCAACGGTACCTTGGAAATATAAATTTGATCTAAAATGTGGAAGATAACGTCGTTTTTCTGACTCGAAAAGTTTTTTGATTCTTATAATAATGTCTCCATTGCTTCTTATAAGCAAGAAATGCGCTTGCCACTTTTGTTGAGAAACCACAAATTAAACTAAACAGTGAAAAAAAAAACATGAATATCTAATTCCTTGATCAGACTTTCACGGGTACCGTTGTAAATCGGGTATTGCAATCTTTGCATGGAGAGTTACTTGAAATTACGCTTACTGTCCCTTTAATACATGAAGTTTGTTTAGTAAACTATTTAGCCTGCTTTAAATGCAGACAGAACATGATATTTGCAAGCAAGCAGAGCTATTTCGTCATCTCTAAACCTATGAAGATATTTTTTAAATAGATTTCTAGATAAAATATATATTAACCCCTGGAAGAATGTTTTGACTAGCCTGCATCCGTTCATAAACAATATTTTGAACAGAGCTGCCATTCTTCTTTAATATTTTACATCTTACATCTTTTATTTGAGAATAATATTTTTCATAAAGGTTTTATGTTACTGAAATATTTTAACAGAATTCCACATTTTAGGATCTCATCCAATCCGACATCACAGTAGTAAAGATAAAAGTAAAAAAATGTGTGCTTTAGTAATTTTCGGGGATTTTCCCAATATAGCTTTTCGTTGCACCCTAGCAGTGATTTATTCAGTGCTTTAGGTTCACCCTTTTTCAAACTAACGTTTTCACCTAAAATCATTCTTAGAATTGGGCCAAAAAAAACGTTTTTTTTTAATTTTGTGGTAATTGAAAGGGCTCCACAAAAATCTATGAATTTTTATTTTAATTTTAATTGCTTTGACCGAGGATATACGGAAAAGCTAAAATCTTTGAATGTTTTAAAATTACCTCAAAATTTTGCTCAATACTAAGCACTCCTACTAATCTAGAAATCATGATAAACAACTGATAGATTTTAACTTTATAAAGATCGCAATAAGAGGTAAAAGGGTTAAAAAACTTCAAACCGGGGTTTTCCCATCCTGTCTCAACTCTCCTTGTTTCCCATCCTGTCTCAACTTTCCTTGTTTCCCATCCTGTCTTAACTATCCTTGTTTCCCATCCTGTCTCTACTTTCCTTGTTTCCCATCCTGTCTCAACTATCCTTGTTTCCCATCCTGTCATAACTATCCTTGTTTCCCATCCTGTCTCAACTTTCCTTGTTTCCCATCCTGTCTTAACTATCCTTTTTTCCCATCTTATCCTAATAATCCTTGTTTCGCGACCAGTTTCTCGGAAATTTATGCATTTTGTTTGTTTTCCTTGGCTCAGTAATTACAATAAAAACACATTTTTAAATCGCCGGGAGAGCTTAAAAACAAGTTTTATTACTAGCTTACAGAGGGGAGAGGAGGGGGGGCGAGGCATTGTTTCTTGTTTCTAGAAATTATTTAAACTGATTTTAATTTTAATCAAAGTGTGAATTTCTATAAAAGCCTAATTAAGATAAAATCTTATTAACCTGAAGGCTGTAAGATTTTCACTAAAAATAATCACGAAACTAATTTTAGTACTAGAAGTCTATAATTAGTCTAATATAGTTAATACTTAAAGGTTTTTTATATGCAGTTCTCTAACCCCCACCCCCAATCGTATGCCAAATAATTTAGGGCGTTTTAATTTTGCCGTTTTTAAAACACGTTTAGTTTCACTTTAACAATGCTTCTTGTTGACTGTTTTGTTTAAAAGCTTTAAATTTCAAGATGGCGATGAGAAAATGAGAAATAATTGTATATTTTATTTTCTAGAATTGGAGTCTAAACACGAGTTCGTGTTGAAGGTGCGCGATCTAGTTAAAACCTGGCCACGAACAATATTCGTTGTGATGCGATATATTTTTGCATTCTTAAACCATCTCTCAGAATACAGGTTAGATATACATTTTAAAAAGTTTTCAAATTTTAGAGGATTTCTCTATTAAAACGGGTGAATTTTTAAAGATAATAAATTTCGACATTTTTTCCAAACAAAACTGTTCAACTTCGGCCATAAACCATCCCCTGGGGGTCAATTGTGTTGCCTCAAAGATTTTGGGCTCGTTAACTTCAGCCGTTTTTACGTTTATTGGAAACAAACAAACATTGAAATAAACAGACAGACTAGCTTAGTATATATATAAAAATATACGCATAATTTTTAGAATATGGTTGAACTGTTCTAAGCATCGCAAGAGCATTTTTAAAACTATTTAAAATGATTTTTACAGTCATTAAAAATTTCATGTCTTGCTGTTTTATGTTTTAATGTCTGGTTTGGTTTTGGCAAGATGTCGGTTTCTGTAAAGAGCAGATTATGACTTATTACATATTATGTGATATTTTTCTTTGATTACATTTTGTAATATTTTTCTTTAATTACATTATTTTATATTTTGCTTTAATTGTATTTTACAGCGTAAAATCATAATATTTATGAAACTTCCTAACTATTTGACTTAACTAATTAAGAAAATGTTTGAAAAATGGAGAGAGAAAACTGCCCATGAGTAGAGTAAAAAGTAAAATACTTGTAGAAAATAAAATAAATTGGTAGTTTTTTCAAATAAAATTGCTAGTTAAGGGTGGTCCACTGGAGTATACAAGATTCTAGGGGGGGGGGGATGAGTGATGAGTTTATTCTTATTATGAAGTTGTATTAAGTTTAATCATGTACCTGTCAGCAGATAGGGGAGTACGGGTTTTGTTTGAGTGTGAAACCTAGCTCATTAGATTAATAGAACCTTATTGTTGTAGTGATGAGAATATGATGGATCCGTATAATCTTGCCATTTGCTTTGGTCCCACCCTAGTCCCTATACCCACGGACCGGGACCAGGTCCAGTACCAGAACCTCGTTAACGAGCTCATCAAGAACTTCATCATCTTCCACGAGGATATCTTCCCAGTGGACGGGTTGGGTGTGGTGTATGAGAAGTATATCTCGAGTGAACCTGATGATGTCCAGGAGTACGGAAACGAGGATTCAGTTCTAACAGAGGATGATCTTGAGTCAGAGGTCACGGAGGACGGTAAGATTTTAAATTATTTAATTTGGGTTTTCAAAAACACCCTGTTGTGTTCTAGGGTTGTTTTTTAAAATACCTTATATTTTCCTAGGGTTGTTCAATAACTACCCCCTGTTGTTACCCAGGGTTTTTCTAAACCGCCCTTTTGTTTTCCACGTGTGTTAAAAACACCCTTATGTTTTCCATGGGTGTTTAAAACACCCTGTTGTTATCCAGGGGTGTTGAAAACCACCCTGATATATGCCTGCATGATTCATGCTTTTGAGACAGAACATGATTCATAATTTGTGAAATAGTTTTGATTAATATTAAATAGAAGAAATATTTAGTTTTTAACTAACAAAATAAAATCCTAGATTCAGTTTTCAAAGAGGACGAGAGCTCAGATAATATTAGAGATATATCTATAGAATGTTTTGGAAGTAAGTTTGTATCTTTCTCCTCGCCTTCAAACTCCCTTTCCTATGTACACCGTTTCATTGTTTTCATGTACACTCTTTTATTGGTGTATTGGTGTGTTCAATTTTACATTTGTTATTGGTGTGTTTAATGTACCGATGTACACCATTTAACTTTTGACATGTGTGTTCAATGTATTTATGTACACCATTTAATTCTTTACATGTACAATATTGGCTAGTTCAATCTTACTATGTACAGTTGTACAACATTTTCTATTTACATGTAAAAACTTTTATTCGTACGTTGAATGTATCTTTTTACAGTTGTACACCATTCGCTTTTTACATATATTTTATTGGGGTGTTCAATGTACCAGACCTATGTACATAATTTTACTGCTCACGGGTACAACTTATTTGGTGTGTACAATGTACCCATGTACACCATTTTACTGTTTACATGAACACTTTTATCAGTCTGTTCAGGGTATCTTTGTTCACTGAACACTGAATGATTGCTTAATAGTTTATTGGGTTGGTGACGACTGACGTATTCGTATTTACAAATGCGTTTTTTATGTTTTATTTAAATGTTGTATGTTTTCCGCATTTATGTTTAATTTACGATTTTTGTGTGTTTTTTGTTTATTTGTTCACAACTTTTCTGATTCCAATTTTTTTCTCACTTTTTGCAGGTTTTCGCGAACGTTTTTTTTCACAAGAATACAGATTTTCTTTTGTGTTTATGATAAAATGCATGCGGGTTGGAATGAGATGCTTGGAGGAGGAGGAGGGGGGAGTTAAGTGTTATAAGCGTTTACTTGAAGTGAGGAGTTGGGGAAATGGGTTTAAGANAAAAAACAAATTGTTCATTGTTTACCATTTCTTTCCGTCCTAAGGATTTATCTTTTTTCATCTTTGGACTGTTTCCATTCCATTTATCTATCTATTCTCTTTATCTTACGATTTTATCTGAATCTCTTATTTTTTGCACTTCTCTATTTCTTCTATTCCTTTCTTTAATCTCTCCTTGCACTTCTCTATTTCCTCTATTCCTTTCTTTAATCTCTCCTACTCCAGAGTCTAGCTATAAACTTGTATTTAACTCTCTCCTACTCCAGAGTTTAGCTATACATATGTATTTAACTATCTCCTACTCTAGAGTCTAGCTATACATCTGTATTTAACTCACTCCTATTCCAGAGTCTAGCTATACATATGTATTTAACTCTCTCCTACTCCAGAGTCTAGCTATAAATCTGTATTTTACTCTCTCTGACTCCAGAGTCTAGCTTTAAATCTGTATTTGACTCTCCTACTCCAGAGTCTAGCTATAAATCTGTATTTAACTCTCCTACTCCAGAGTCTAGCTATAAATCTGAATTTTACTCTCTCCGACTCCAGAGTCTAGCTTTACATCTGTATTTAACTTTCTCCTACTCTAGAGTCTAGCTATAAATCTGAATTTAACTCTCCTACTCCAGAGTCTAGCTATAAATCTGTATTTAACTCTCCTACTCCAGAGTCTAGCTATAAATCTGAATTTTACTCTCTCCTACTCCAGAGTCTAGCTATACATCTGTATTTAACTTTCTCCTACTCCAGAGTCTAGCTATACATCTGTATTTAACTCTCCTACTCCAGAGTCTAGCTATACATCTGTATTTAACCCTCTCCAACTCCAGAGTCTAGCTTTAAATCTGTATTTAACTCTCCTACTCCAGATTCTAGCTATAAATTTGTATTTAACTCTCTCGTACTCTAGAGTCTGGCTATAAATCTGTATTTAACTCTCCTACTCTAGAGCCTAGCTATAAATCTGTATTTAACTCTCCGACTCCAGAGTCTAGTTTTAAATCTGTATTTAACTCTCCTACTCTAGAGTCTAGCTATAAATCTGAATTTAACACTCCAACTCTAGAGTCTAGCTATAAATCTGCATTTAACTCTCCTACTCCAGAGTCCAGCTATAAATCATTTAACTCTCTCCTACTCCCCAAACCTTGAGTGTACTATGGAACCCCTTTATCTCTTCGTCCTGGAATGTTTATATTCTATAGTCTATACAAGGGGTTGGTTCAAGGGGTAGAGTCTAGATAACGATCAAATATGCGTCCAGAGTCAGAGCGCTGGAAATTTCAATAAACTTATATTCTTGCTTAGATATTAATACATATAGAAGTTTACAATACCCTCCACCCCCTCCCCCATCATCCGTACCCGAGGCGTGCATCATTAACCCTGGCATCCTGGGGTGCGAACATGATTGAAGGGCAGGGTGGGGGGGG
>NW_019397057.1:3770-12727 GCF_000591075.1 Eurytemora carolleeae | reverse complement strand
GACACATATTCTCACACAAGCATATATTTACACACATGATGTTATTGTTTGTTGATTAAATTCAATTCTCTTCTTACACAACACCCACTCTACACTAATGGTTCTAGAGATAATAAAGTCGAGATAAATCTTCGTGATGTATTATTTAACATGTTTTGCAACAACAAATTGATTCGCCAATTTTTATATTTGGAAGCTAAAAATTCTGCACGATTTTGGCAGATTTTAAAACAATCCGACTACTTGGTCAAACTCTCTAACCTTTTCAACACCAGGTTGAACTCCGCTGGAGGTTTGGACTCATTTTTACTCTGGGTTGTGTTTTAGGTTAGCGGGGATTGGTGGAGAGGAAGTGTATCAGGAAGAGAGGGACTCATCCCGGACAAATATATTCTTCTTAAGATCAGGTTAATATTATTTTCAACCAAAAATGTAAATTTTATTTAAAAATTTAAATTATTGTAATCTCTTAAATTTTTGTTTTCAGAGGAGAGGATGAACCAAGAGAATCTTTATCCTCAATATCCGAGGAGTCAAGACGGAGAACATCAAGTCAGAGTGAACCTACCCGTTCCAGCTCCAGTCCCAGGATACAGAGATCCCACAACTCCGTCTCATGCCCCCCAGTTACCCCGCCCCTTTCCAGGGCCCTCCCACATAGACATTCAATCAGCCACGCCCCTGGAACCGTTGTAGTGACGCCCCCTGGACAGGTTCGGTCAACGGTCATATCTCTTCCTCCAGCAACCTCTAGGGATAGCATCTCCGTAGACTCCGGAAACCCTTCTCCGGATACAACCTTCACCAGTGAGCGGGTTTCCAGGTCTCCAGTAGGACCTGGATCCGAGTCTGACTCTAGATCTATAGATCTAGATTCTCTATCCGTGGATGGAGACTTGGAGCCAAGGATAGTCTCTGAGACCGGAGCTACGGTCATCCAGGTTTCTTCAGGATCTCCAGTAGACCAGAGCGTTCACTCTGCAGAGGTGAGCACAGGGGAAACCAGCGTAGATGCTAGAGCCCTCACCACTGTACAAACATCCCTCTAGATAGATTCTACGTTGCCAGGCATGGATAAACCACGTTTAGCACAAATGATTTCTGTTTCTAGGAAGGATAGACAAAGCACTCGATCTCTAAGGCCTAGTATTCTGAGGGTTGAATGTAAACAGATCAGTTTGTTTACATCCTTGTCAAAGAAAACTGGTTCTTAGTGTACGGTTCTATCTAATCCGTCCTAATTACAGCATTATTTCAAAACCCCCACGTTTGGCACTAATTATTTCCTTACTTGTACAATTCATTTCTCCTATTTTGCTTAAAGTACCCTATCTTCTAAACAAAGCTTTACTTAGAAATCTATTATATCCCCAGAAATATCAACCCACTCAACTTAGAACTATTTTAAAACCAAGCTAAGAGTATTCCTGTGGTTCTTCCGAGTTCCCCCAATCAAAATTTGAGGACAATTGGTTAAAGGATTCGTGAGTTATGTTTAGACATACAAACAAACTAACTAAGATTACTGCTTAGTAAACGTAGAAGAAAAAAATGAATTGTACAAGTATTAGAATTTTTTACTCCACACAAGTTCATGTCAGGTTCAAAATAATATTCAATTCATGGGTTTTAACGGAGAACATTTTTTGCTACTTAAAAAAGTTTTTCGGGGGGAAATTATGCTTTTTTGAAAATTCCTTTATCACTTAGATACTGTTAGTCGGCATTTAAACAAATCGATTTTTTTCAAAAAAATCCAATATTTCAGATAAGACAATATATTTTAGATAATTGTTATGAACCTCTCATGTTCTATCTTAAATAGTTTTAGTAATTGCACTGTAAGTCCCTCATGCTTAATTCTTATGCACTTGCGATATAATCCATTTTCCCCGTCCTCTTTCTCCTGTCTGATCCCTCTGTTTCCTTAACATTTATGATCCCAGTAATCTCTCTAGTTGATTACTATGTTTTTTTTTCTTGTTGAATCCCCATATACCCTCCATTCTGATACTTCTCTTCCTTTCCTTTCCTATCCGTAAACCTCTCTCCTGATCCCTATGCAGTATGCTCCCTCCAATCTCATCCCTTTAACTCCCTCCATCTAATCTATATGTTTCTTCCCATCTTAACCCTATAGCCCCCTCCCGTCTCATCCCTATATCCCCTCCCATCTCTTATCCTGTCATCCCCTCCCATCTCATCCCTGTATCCCCTCCCATCTCATCCCTATATTCCCTCCCATCTCATCCCTGTATCCCCTCCCATCTCATCCCTATGCTTCTTCACATCTGATTCCAGTATATACACCATCTGATCCTTATTCTCTCCAAAATCTGATTCCAGTATATACACCATCTGATCCTTATTCTCTCCAAAATAATCCCTCCTATATGTTTCTTCCCATCTTAACCCTATAGCCCCCTCCCGTCTCATCCCTATATCCCCTCCCATCTCTTATCCTGTCATCCCCTCCCATCTCATCCTTGCATCCCCTCCCATCTCATCCCTATATCCCCTCCCATCTCATCCCTGTATTCCCTCCCATCTCATCCCTGTATCCCCTCCCATCTCATCCCTATATTCCCTCCCATCTCATCCCGATATCCCCTCCCATCTCATCCCTATGCTTCTTCACATCTGATTCCAGTATATACACCATCTGATCCTTATTCTCTCCAAAATAATCCCTCCAATCTGATACCTATCCTGTATATTTATGGATGATATTTCTAGTATTTGTTTATCATTCTAATTAAACACTTAGCACAGTCCTTCGCACAAACACTTGTATAAACCAACTTGCTGTTTATACCTTTATAATATAAGGCAAGTTTATGCATGAAAGGATGGGAAAAAAATTTGAATATCCAGACGTCGAAACTTTTGTATTGGTAATCGGTTCAGAAAGCCCGAATCCTAATTTTTTGTAACTTAATTATAATTTCTTGGTCCGATCAATCAGCGTAAACAAAACTCTTGACCAATGATAGATCGGGATTAGTTTTTTAAGGATTAAGCACTTAATCATTTCAAATTACGAGTATCTGCTGTGGATACAGAATTCAATTGATCGACTCTTTCAAAAGTTTCGGCCTCAGGGATGATATAAATACATTTACACCGAGTCAATATTTACACCAGTTCTTTTACAGATCCGCGTTTAATAAATTGATATCAGAAAAGAACCTTGCAATGCATGTTTTTTTAGATTTTGATTTTGTTCAACATTTCTATCGCAATTAAACTATGTTTCTTAAAAATATTCATACAAGCTCCCCCTCTAGTTCGTTAATGCTTTGAACTGGATGTTGAACATGTTTTTTTATATTTATACATTATACGCAAAGCGTAGATTTAATATGTCATAACAAGGTCGGGGGGAAAAAAATATTTTTCAGTTTTCTAAACATTGGCTTATCATTCTTCTGTCAACAAAAACAAAATCAAAGTTTTCTTATTTTTTCTGTTTATGCGCAGCCACTCCTTTTGCAAACATTGTAAAAGTAGATCAGGGGCGTATTCAGGAATTTGTCTGGGGGGGCTTTAACTATTTTCTTTAGAGGTGGGGGGCTCTGCATCCTTGGGGCCTGAAAACCCCCTGAAATCCATATATTTTACTGGTCCAGAGGGGGCTTAGCCCCCATAGCCCCTTCCCCTGAATACTCATCTGAAGTAGATCTTTGCAAATTTTGTTGAGCACGATTTCGATTTAGCATAATAAGGGGGACTGGGTTAAATACATTAGGGATCACACGATGTCAACAATGTATGCCCCCCCCCCTTGCACACTAACATACAACCCACCAAGGGTGTAATGCAAGGAAAGTCAATTGCGGTTGTGTATACTCTGTGTACATATTGAAACCAGTTCTCTCTGGGCTGAATTTGTAAACAAGAATAGATGCATCAGTGTTCGTTTAGTATTCGAGGAGGGGGGTACAATAGAGAAGTTACTTCTCTTTAGTACTGTGTGAAAACATTGATCCAACTTGTATGTTTATTGGGTCTCATTGTTAAATAATAAAAAATGCATTTATGTTATAAATTCCTATGACCAGAATATTTCATTGATTTTTTATATGAAAGATGGATCCCATGTCAGGCTGTGGCACCCCTACTCTTGTGTTTACATTAGAGCCCAAAGACAGTACACTGCAGTACAACAAATTCGTACACCACTGAAATAACTTTCTTTGCATTACACCCTTGCAACCCACAGGCACAAACGAATACGATGGCATTATTTAAACACATTAACAATTTCTAAACTGATATGATTTACATAGGTTTTTTAATCTAAAAAAAGTACAATTTTAATTTTACATGAATTAAAAACAAAAGCATTTTCTTTTTTTCTAAATAAATTATTTCAGTCTAATATGAGATGCTGTATCCAGTTTACGTACGTGTATGCCTCAGTGTAGATTTGTGTATGCTGTACACTAGTAATTAATGTTTATGGATCCTTATCTCTAAAAACAGTGTTACAGTACAATCCACTTTTCACGATGCACCTCACTCACATAACGTTTTCAATTCTACATTATATCTTTTTTCATTTTTTCATTTCACTAAACTCTAATGTTTTATTAGTAGATTATTTTGGTGTATTTTTTCATTCTCACTTAAGACGTTTTTCTTTTAAACGTCTAGTTCGTGTTAGTTTGCTTTCAAATCTGCAATCTTATCTGGGGACGGATATAAAATGCACCTTGAGCTGTCCCATATACTGCACAGGGATAAGAAGATAAAACTGATTGGCTGTATTATAGAGTCAGCACTCATGCATGCTCTAATTTAGTTTAGATTTTCTTTTCTCCAGCAGCAAGGCTTTAACAGATGAATTTTATATTTTTATTTTTAGGTTCAATCTCCGGGTCCAGCATTGGTACATGAAGGGATAAGCCGGGGTTCTATCGACAGGACGGTTCGAAGCGGAGCTCCGAAGTTATCTCCGAAGTTAAAGGTTCGAGTTTCCTCCGTGGATAGCTTAGCGAGTACAGGATCCAACCAGGAACTCAAGGATGAATTGGAGACTAGTCTAGCTGAGGTTAAAGCTGCAATAGAGGACGTGGTTCGACGGGCTACTCCGGATTCAGACGGAGCAGCTTCACAATCCTTACCACGAACTCCGGAGGAGGAAACTGTCCTGGAGCTAGCGAGTCGTCCGGCCGGATCAAGAGAGGGAATAGGTCGGAAAATCTCCCTGGAGGATGTAGAGCTGAGAAGGGTGAGTATGGAAACTGGAGCTAGACCCAGATCAGTTCAAACTCCATCTGTTACTCCGCGATCCAGTAAACCCTTGGACGTGGAGTCGGTTCTTCTAAAGCAAAGCAGCTGGGGGAGTAGAAGAGGACCTAGAGAACCTAAGGACCCTGAAACTCCGGATGAACACGTCACAGCATTTGTAAAAAGAAAGGAACTGTGGGAGAAGAGAACGAACAGTACTCCAAGTAGCGATGAAGAGAAGGAGCGAGGAACTCCTAACTTCAGAGGAAACCGGGATTTCTGGGAGCAGAAATCCTTGGGACGAAAGAAAACTCCTGGTCAGACTCCAGATCTTGTAATGGACCTACCAGCCGGAGCTCTAGCAAGTAGTCCACCCGTTCCAGCTCCGAGACCACGTAAGTCCCGATCTCCGTCCTCCGATTCTGTCGGAGCTCGTTCCATCAGTTCCGAGGATTCACTGACAACCTCTCCAATATCTAGCGCAGACACATTTGCAGCTGATACAGATACATTAAAGAAACCCCAGTCAAATCAATCCACTCCGGTCTCTCATCCTAAACCTAAACCGAGACCAGAACCTCTTCTCCTTGCTAATACTCAACGATCCCAGGTTGTTCCAATCCGTTCTCCAGGTCCCAGGACACCAACACTGACTCCTAAGTTTGGATCCGTGACACCCAGAGCAGATTCTTCCTTCTCCGGAGCAACCTCGTCCTTTAAACCATCTGTGAGAGTAAAACCTTTGGTTCATGTTAAACCAACAGAAATTAAAAAAGACGCGTCCAAAGATTTGAAGTAAAATTATGTTTTATCCCCATCTCTCACTTTGTCGAGCTTATTTTTTTCAAGCATTTACAGACGAAAATTGCAACTATTTTGCACAAATTGAGAATACCAATATGATTTATTTGCAAAAAGTGCAAAAATGTTTTAAAATTTTGACAAAAATTGATCTCCCGATGTATGACTATCAAGAATGATATATTAAAATTTTCCTGTTATAAATGTTTTGAATCCTATTCTATTACAAGAACATTATATAATAACATTAATCTACAATTAAACACGAATCCACAGATAATTTCATACTTTTATATCTCGTGCTTTTTCAACTATAAATGTATGTATAGTGTACAGTGTACAGTGTACATGAGTGTGCTACTGTAAAGAATGAAAAGTATAAATTTTGTAAATTATTTTAAACTGTTTACCATGAGCCTAGTCTGCTTAATTTACCGTAATAAACGATATAAATGTGAATCCGAAATATTTTCAAGAGATATTATTTTAAAGTGATCGGCGTGTAAATCAATACAATGAGGACTAATTTTCTTTTCAAGTTTTGATTTCTAAAAAGCTTTTTTTCAAATTGAAAGTTTACTCGTAAACAAAGAGAAGCTGTTAATTTACAACATAATTCTGTTTCCATGTTGTATGGGTATCCATTCTGCTTGAAAGCTTGGTGAAACCAAAATTTGAAATTGAAAGTGTTATTTCTTGAATTATTGATATATACGACAAGGGGTGTTAGCATTATCATGTACAGTTAGGCCTAGAAAATTTAAAATTGAAAGTGTTATTTCTTGAATTATTGTTATATACGACAAGGGGTGCAGGTTAGCATTATCATATACAGTTAGACCCAGAAAATTGTGGAATCAGAAGACGAAATTTAAGCAATCTTTAGTTTTTTTTAACGTTGTTGCTGAACTAAATAGATTTTACCAGTTTAGTGGCTTGAAATTAAACTTAGTGAAATGTGTCTTCACAATTTCTGTGTTTCATGATTATTGATTCATTGAACAGTCGTCTTCCTATTCCACAGTTTTATGGAATCACTGTATTGAGATTTGAAAGGAATGTTCATGAAAATGCGAAAAGACCTTATAAAGTTAAAAAGGGTTTTTAGAAATTGGTTTAAGATGATTTGATAAAACAAGTTTCGTACCGTACTCTCTTTTCGGCGATTCAAATATTCAAAATATTCAAAAAAAAAATCTTCATTATAATATTTATATATAAGTAAGTTACTTTAATATACTGATGGCAGATAATAAAAATTTGATTGAAATTTTCAGGTATTTGCTTGGCTGATTGAGAACTGCGTGAGACGTTTTCATATGAATTAATTTTAATTTTGTACCTTAAAATTTGAAAAAATTGTGATACCTTTTTTGTTTAAGAAAGATATGAAAAAATGTTCTTTACTTTAAATTGTACACTAGTCAAATGTAGGTTTAAATTAATTAAAATGTGCAGGCCTTGACATTTCTTAATTTACACTTCCTAAAAAATAAAATAATATTGGTTCTAAATGAAAGCATTACAAGATTTTTTAAGTGATAATTGTATTCCTACTGTCGAATTTAAATTAGTGTCGTTAATCCCTTTTTTACTCACCCTGTATGTTGCTGTTGCATTGTTAACCTTTTTTAGAGAATGTGTAGAAGAATGCTGCAGCAATATAAAGATGTTATTTAAACGGTTTTTAAGATTTGTGAATGAAAGTTTTTAGCATTAGACTTTCAACTCAAGGGTGTGTCATAGAGGGACTAGAGACGTAATTTCGAGTGACCCTCCATTTATGGAGTGGCATGTCCGGCTTACATTTACAAGATAGGAAAACACTAGTATTCAATCAGATAAAGATATACACGGTACCATTGGGAATCGAGCATGGTCCTCTTTAAATGGAAGATCACATCGTGCATTTGACGAGCTTAAAAATAGACATGTTTTGGGACACTTCATAAAATGTGATAAAATTCGGCAAGGCAAACCACTTCTGCATGTGGAACAGTAGTTCTAAATTATTTTACGTTAATTTAGGGTTAATTTTTTTCTTTTTTTACTCAATGCAAACTGAACCTCCGGTGGATTTTCTTCTAACTAATAGAATTCATAGTCTGAAATATCTAAGGTCTACAACATTGGGTAGCAAAGTGAGTAAAAAAGTTCATTAGTTTTAGTAAACCACAATGAAAATGTTATCAGGATTCATGTTTGGGGTTATAAAATATAAAATAAAGTAAGACAAATGCTAAATTTTTTTTAACACAAACAACGCGAAAAAAAATATTTTATAAAATTTTTTTTTAACAAATCGATTAAAAAAACAGTTTTTGTATTCTATTCTAAAGTTTCATAAAAATCTATTGATGAATAAAACATAACACGCATTTTCCAATTAATAAAATATTTTTGCATTTTAGTAAGTATCTACATGTCTAAATTTTTAACCTAAAACATGAACCTTGCCAACTGAAGTTGTGATTTCAATTAGTCAAATAAACATGAAAGAAACCCAGCAATTGTGTCTGTTCACAGACCCGTTCTACTTAATAAGTTGATTTTTTTATATTAGTAAATCATTTGCTTTACAAGTTAATGGGGACCTCAGCCTTATCAACAACGTATGGATCAGATAGCGTATGGATCAGTTAGCGTATGGATCAGATACCATATAGATCTGATAGCGTATGGATTGTATAGCGTATGGATTGGATAGCGTATGTATCAGATAGCGTATGGATCAGATAGCGTATGGATTGGATAGCGTATGGATCAGATAGCATATAGATCGGATAGCCTATGGATCTGATAGCGTATGGATTGGATAGTATATGGATCTGATAGCGTATGGATCAGATAGCGTATGGATCGGATAGCGTATGGATCAGATAGCATATGGATCGGATAGCTTTTGGATTCGATAGCATATGGAT
>NW_019397057.1:0-3387 GCF_000591075.1 Eurytemora carolleeae | reverse complement strand
AAAATAAAAGGATAAATTTTCTATAATAATAAATAAAAGTGCCACCGAAAAGGGGCACTGGACCCCCTTAATGCATGGGTCCAGTGCCCCTTGGCACTGGACCCATGCAAGGGCCCATTAATAACATATAACCTCAACCAAGCCGCAATGCAAAAGTGATACTGCTCCAACCTCCACAGACTAACGACATTAAAATAAATTCAAAATATAATTTAAAAATTACCATGTATTTATTTATTTAAAATCCAACGAATCCTTAGGTTCACATATATATAGATCGGTTTTAAAAACCAAGCTTTGTTCTCATCTTTCTGACAGTAAAAATCAGTTGTTCTAGTTTTCTTCCTGGTACTTCCATTGGTGAAAAATATTTTTCCTGGTCTATATTGCAGGCTTTGAAAGCACTACCAATATACTTATGTCTATTAGACATCTCGTCGAACACTGTTTTAGATAAAAATCTTTTTTTAACTTTATCTTGTTTTGACTTAAACTTTTCCATATATTTAATCTGCTTTGAGGTAAACCCTTTACCTCTAAGTATTGAGTATATAACAGAAAATTGATTTTGCAATTCATTTGATGTGCTTGTATGTGTTCTAGCTGTTTTGAAATAGCTTAATCCTGCCATTCTTTTGTACCTTTTGTGGGTGTTAGAATTAGGTGGAATAATGTTGTATTTGTTTTGAGATTTCCTGAGGACTGTTGTGAATGGAACCTTAGTTTTTGGATTGTTATATATTCTAATATTCAGGAATTTGCCAAAAATAATTCTTGATTCCATATTGAAAATCATGCAGGCTGGATACCCGTTTCCGATTATTTTTATAATTTGAGATATTTCTTCATTTGTACCAGAAATATGCAAAGAAACATTGTCTCGAAATCTTAAAAATCTATAAACCTTATTTAACAGATTTTTCCTGGATAATTTCATAAACATCTCAACTTCATATATCCTTAGTATAATCTCACTTCCCCTTGCAGCTGCGCAGTCTCCCATTGAGAATCCTTTTAATGTTTTGAAGATACCTGTTGGTTCCTTGAAATACGAATGCGACATTATGCATTTAATAAGAAGCTTTATATAGGAAAAAGATGATTCATGGAACTTTGCATATTTACATGCTTGTTCTACGCACTCTAATAGTAATTGCTCATTACAATTAGAATATAGGTCAGTAAAATCACCTTCTATTTCAATTGATTTGCCCCACCGACCGGGTTTAGAAGCTTTAATTCTGGAAATGGCTTCTTTAACTCCTGTAACCGAAGGTGAGATGCATCCGAACTGTAGATTAAAGTTCTCCTCAATATGGAATAATAGGTGATTAAAAATTTTATCCAGAATCTTTTGGATGACTTTAATTGGGTCCTTCATAGAGCTTTTAATTCCTCTTGAAGTTAAATGTTCAATATTTTCAAAATTAACAGCTTTTAACTTCAACACCTTAGGTTGTAATCTCAATACTCCTATTTCTGAACACTGATTATCCCAAACGAAATCTTGTTTAACAATTATCTTTGAAAGCTCTGTTGGAAGATTTATTTTAGCATCTGTTATGAATTTTCTAATATTGTCTATATACCATGATTCAGATAAATCAACTCTCCCGAAATGTTGTTGAACATTTATTTTAGAATATTGATCAAGTAAATCTGTTGTGTACATACACACATACCCAACGTTCTTATCAGCTTCGATAATGATTTTGTTTTCCTCCAAATTAAAAATTTTTCCGAATTGTTTTGAGTCTAATTTACTTCCAGAGTAATTTTGGACTAAGTTGGTTTTAAACTGCTTTCTTGTTTTGTTATATACTTTTTCAAAAATCTCTATGATGTTTACTAATACTGTATTATTCTTAAACTTCATGGTTTTCCTAAGTTTTCTCAGGTCTTTGTTTAAATTGCTTGCCGATAAGTTTGATCTTAATCCGTACTCAAAGGTTAGGTAGTTAGTAAACATTTGAGTGATTTCTTGGTCGAACATACGTAATTCTTTTTCCTTTGTGATTTTAAAATAAGGACAATATTTTTTGCCCAGATCTAATTTATCCCTCAAATTTATAGGAATGTTTTCGTTGGTAAGATTAAAGAACCCCTGTCCTTCCAATGATTCTTCTATTTCTAAGATTTCGTTTCTAACATAATATGCTAAATGGTTTTCTAACTCCTTAAAAAGTTCAATGGTAATCTTATTTATTAAAAAATCAATTTTCTGGTTGATTTTAAATTTTAGTATTTTTGAGTCTATATCTTCTAATATATTAGACAAACTGGTGTTAAAATCAAGATTTTTATTGACTCCATTTATAAAACTCATAAAAGTTCCTAGATTCTGATCAAAAAAATCCCCAGAAGATAACTTGAAACATTGTTTACCATCCAGTAGAATACGACTCTCATGCTTAATTTTTTGCAAAATATCCTCAATTTGTTTACTAACTTTATTAACCGCTTGTCTGGTAACTCGTGAAACTGAATTTAGACCAATGATTGCAAGGACTAGTTGGACTATTTCTATCATTTTTCTGAAATTGAATAAATCCTGAACATTTATAAGGAAACTAGTTTATTGAAATTCATCACAAATAACAATATAGAATTATATGGTTGGAATCCCTTTCTTATAGTAAAATATGAAATATTTCATTGGGAAACCGTGATATTCAATGAACATAATTATATTGAAAGAAGAGAAATTTCCTTTGTTAAAAAACAAAACGAAAATCAAATTGGAATTGGTGCCTTTATAATGAATAACAAATGTAACCTGACTTTAATCTTGAATCATTTCATTATAAAAATAGCTTAAAGAGTTAAGCTTAACAATAGATCTTTTAACAGAACACTGAATAAAATAAATTGGTGCCTTTCAAATGGATAACAATTGTAACCTGACGTTAATTATCTTGGATTTTTCCCACAAAATTTGTTTAATGGATGAGTATAAAAACAGATTTTTTTTAAAAAACATATAGTTTTATAAATGCGGCTGCTTGCGTTATTTAAACGAGTTTATGGTATAACAGCTAAAAATTCGAATTGGTGCCTTTCTAACGCATACCGAATATTTATTAATTTATTTAACTCTAACTTTAAAAAGATTTTAGAGAAATGAGCTTCAAATAGAAATCAAACCCTTATAAGTATCTGGCCTATTACTCAGAACTTGATACATCTCTGCGTCTGACTGCACGTTTGATTGGAGTACTTGATGACAATTCCTTAGGGCTATATTCGTCCGAATTCCTTGAACGTGAACTTCTGGATCCGGGAGTGCTTGATCTGCGATCCTGAGGACTAGAGCTGGATGATGAATGTCCTGATCCAAAAGATGAGGTACTAAGTGTTAATCCCTCATCAAACCCTTGGAGATACCGA
>NW_019397056.1:0-113341 GCF_000591075.1 Eurytemora carolleeae | reverse complement strand
GTTGGTGGAATCTTAACTGGGGCTGAAGATTTTTCTGGTAATTTACCACTAATCAGGGAAACTCTTGGGACCTTACCTTAGACCGCTGGGTTTCCTTGGGCCCAGAAAAGCTTGAGAGAACAGTTTTGACTGTCTTCTCGATCTCTTCTTTCCTCTCTTGATTGACCACAGAATCTCAGTATTTGCAGGTCCCTGGTACAGAGCCATGACCTGTTGTATCAGGCTCATGGTGGCATGTTAGTGGTGCATTGAGTAAAGTGGGGGGTTAGACACTAAACAGGTATACAGTTGACAGTAGATGTTTCCAGTCTGAATATCAGGAAAACACTGACTGAATGCTACGAGAACACTGAATAATTATTTGACCTCTAATGTAAATGGCTAGGGAATGCAAGGAAGGTTTAAAATAATATAAAAAGTACCTCTGGAAAATGTTCAAAATATTGTTAAGGATAAAGAAATTGTCTGCATTATTTAGTGAGATTGTTTCAAAGTTTTCTGACATTATATTTGCTCTGTTTATTCTAAGCAAAAAAAAGCAAATTGTTTTTCCACTCTAATAAAAGATACTTCCAATTCTATTCATGTTTTCAAAAGAATAAACTGTGCATTAGCAATAAGTTTAGCACTATGATATCTTCTAACAATATGCATTTACAAAGAATGTGGAGAGCCTGGGACTAACAGGGCAGTATGTCTAACAGGTCAAGTATGCATTGAGGAGGTAAGATGATTACATTTATGAATTGATAATATTGAAATCTATTTTGCTTGTTAATGTTTATCTAATCAGACATGTGAAAAATGCTAAATTTTTGTGAGATAATTTTTCCATTTTCCTAGACTCCCTAGAGTGGATGTTATTACTAAAAGATACTTAAAGTGATATTGAAGCTGATATTTCTAATATTACTTTGCTTTATATCATAACTACACTGTAAATATGAATCAATTAAGTTCCAACTTTTGTTTTATATTGAATATGATTATAGTGGTGGGAAATGAATTTGTTTCTTTACACATGAAACTCCAGTTTATTTCAGGGTTCCGAGCATGATATTTTGTTCACTTTAATTCAATATATGTCCATCTTAAACATAATCCCTGTAAAACTTTGTTTGATATTTGATATAACTAAGCTATAAATCCTGGTTTTTACAAACCATGTTGTTTTATTTTCTATTATAAAATTGTTAACTGTTAAATAATATTATTAATTTTATCGATCTGTTTAGGCAAAGAAGTGTCAAGGTAAAACATTAAGAAAATATTCATTTAAGTATTGATTCTCTTCTTCTATTTTCTCGTTCTTCCAATCAAATAGAATTAAGACTGAGAATTACAATTTATAAAGAAGTAAGGTATAAAAGTAAAAAATGCAAAATGTCTTTTTTTTTAATTGAGGAGATTGTGTTAAATTTAGATGAAAGTAAGCTATACTTGCTCATTTTATACTTTCAAGGTTTTTGAATTTGAAAGTAATATTTATACATAAGAAGCAGGTCAAAGAAAAAAAATTGTATTAATAAATTTAATTTCATTGTAGCTTTAAAAACACAATTTTAAAGAAGATAAGATTGTTAGATTTGTGTTGAGCCTTTGACAAGATACCCTGTGCTTACATATTTCAGGTCGAAAGGTAAACTGTAAAAAAGTTGGAAGAGGGTGCTGTGGAGATAAAGGAACTTATGGAAGAAAATGCAGGAAGGTATTCAGTGAGACCACAACCATTAAATGGAAAGATTACTCTTATAGACTCATAGTCATAACATGTTTTTAATTAGGAAAATATGAACATAAAACACAGCAATAGAGCAGTAAGGAATGTGGTTTTGTTTAATTACAATTGGTTTGATTTATGAAGACTGTCTTGCCTTTGTTTATGCTGGCTTTTGTACATTGACTACACTGTAAATATTAAAACGTAATAAAAAAATAAGAATCTTTGGAAAAGAATATCACAGAGGTTTTTTTAATAAAATTATCCCTGAATTATGAATATTTTGAAAACGGCAAAAATAAAAAAAAATCCACATTTTTTTAAATCATTTTTTTAAGAAAAACTGAATGCAGAACAATATTTTTAAAACTGTTAATAATGTAAGTCATTATTATTAAGAAAAAGTGGATATAAATATAACAATTTCAGGATACATATTCACGCCACCTCTATTTTAGAATAGACACCACCTAGCAGCCAAATGCGGCAGCTCTCGAATCGTAATTTCTGGATTAAATAATCAGATTTTTTGAATAATTTGAAAAAACTTCCACATTAATTATACAAATATCAATTTAATTAAATAAAAACACGAACAGAAAAAAACAAATAGGTAATTAATTAAGATTTATTGAATGTATATGTAAACTGTACAAAATAGCATTTGACATTCTCCTGTTCCCCCCCCTCCCTACAGCCCCGCCCTTGTTGTACTGGTTCTAAATTTATCACATGCAGTTTGGGCGCATTTACTGTAGAAAAGATTATTTATACTTATTGTACTGAGGAAAAAAATTATAACATACAGTAAATATAAAAATTCATTGAAATACTCCATACTTAATAACATGAAATACCATTCATTTGATATTTAATTTAAAATATAACTATAATTAAATTGTGATTTGAAAATCAGAAAAAAAATATAATAATGAGATTCAGTGGTAGGCGATAATATCAATATAATGGAGACAACTTTTTAATTCAAGTTTTATTGTTAACAAGCTTTTTTTCTGAATTTCAAGGTTACATGTAATTAAAGAGAAGTCATTTAAAAGCCTGTTATAAAGCTCGATACAAATTAAAATTTAAACCATTGTCTTGGTATTATTGCACCACTGTATTATTTCACAAGTACAACACTATTCATTCATGCTGATGATGATTGATGCTAACTTGTTTTACCAGCGATTGTGATATTTGTTAGGAATAAAGAATCTAACATCTAATGCATTCACTGAAAAAAAACATCGTTTTATCTTCTTTTTATGTCAGTGGTGCAGAGGCCAGCTATATCTTCAAAATTGTTGAGTGATTTAAAATTCGGTGATATTGATGGACCAAACCTCTGTAGAGTAAAAAAGTAGATATTAGTTCCACATTTATTGAAAATATATTTCGGTCTGGGTTCACCCTCGTCCGTTCTCAAGTTAAATTTCTTCACAATTGTCGAGCATGTATAACAGCAGTTTTCACTGAAGTCAGTAGTGAACTAATTAAAAACTACCTGTTCTGCTAGGCCCCTATGCGTGCTAGCAGGCGATTCCTGGGTGAGCCGGGGATGGGGGGGGGGGTTGGAACGCTGTAGCTGCAGCATGGCCTGGGCCGGGGGCAGATATACGCGTTCACTGTCTCACTCTCTATCTAACTCTCAATCTATCCTAAAATTTTTATTTTTTGATAAGAATCTTTAAAAATTTTTAGCTTGAGATTAACAAACTTTCTTTATTTCATTTCACATCAGAATATAATTTTTTTTAATTAAAAAAAATTACAAATTAATGTCAAAAGAATTTAATTTTAATCAACAATGAAGGTATATGTTTTTACAATATTTTTGTAATTTTTCAAATTTCATTTATTGAAAAAACATATCTTTTACAAAAAACTTAATAAAAGGAAAACTATTTTTAGTTTTCAAATAAACATAATTTTTGAATATTATGTTAAAAAAATTAAATTAAGAAACAAATTTTAAAAAATGTTGCTGATGTATATTTACAGTGTAACACTGTCAAACTATTTTTCCATATAAACTTTTCATAATCATTAATAAGAACTGATTTAAAACCTGAAAATAACTAATAAGATTATTTTTAAGGGTGGTTGGTGTGTACGTGGGAATGATAGAACAGGAAAATGTATTGGAGGTGAATTGTAAATTTTGAACTTGTTTAGATTGGCCAAATAGTAGAATCATGCTAATAAGAACAATTGTAATGGCATTTTAATTTTAATTGCAAAATTAAGCTCAAAAGAAATTTTTTTACTTTTGATCAGCAAGCACAACAACAACAACAACAACTACTACAACTACTACAACTATAACAACTTCAGTGCCATGTGTCCAATTATGTGAGGCAGTAAGTTAATAATTTAAAATTAGTTACTTTCCCATGTTTATTTTAACTAATGAAAAGGAAAGATAGTTGTGAGGATCTGGGGTTAAATAAAAGGGTCAAACCCATTAATTATTTTCTTCCTTTTAACTAATATGTGTATATTGTACATTATACATTGTATTGTACAAGAGTTGACAATATACTCTTTATCCTTAAACCTTGTTCATCCCTTCTCTTTAACATTTTCTCCCAGAGAACAATGTAAATATATATTTTGTTCGCCCAAGGGAGAGAAAGTCATGAATTGCAAATTTTCAAGAGACAAATTCACGCATTTAAAAGATGAATGTAGCATTTTCATGAACAAAGTTTTAACAAAAATACATAACTTTTTAGCATGTAAATATAGTAGATATTATCAACAACACAATTGGATATATGTACTAATTAATAATTAACTGTATAGTTTAATCAGTTAATAATGGTGCTTAAAGAATGGGATTAAACTATGAATTTATTTAAAGTGAGATTTTCCTTCAGGAGAACTGCACTGTGCCGAAAATTGACTTTTCCTAATGCTTTCTCAACTTTTTTGATAATATTTCATCACTTGCTATTGCTCGTTAAGAAATGTCATCAAACAAGTTTCGAAAACACTTGGAAAAGTAAATTCCTGGTTAAGTTTGCAGTTAGTTCTACTTAGTAATTTATCGCTTAAAGTAAATAAATAGTTGCAATCAATTTATTTCCCTTTCATAATCACTAACTAGGACTTTTGATCTATTCTGAAACAACTTTGTAACAAAAATGGTGTAAACTGTAAATATACCCATAAATAAGTATCTACAAAATCCATTTTTCGGTATTTTGTCTTTTTTAAAAAAAAAAAAAAATTTCTAATAATGTGTTTTATTGAAAGATTGTATACTTGTTTAAAGTTAATAATCAAAGGTTTTAGATTTTGAATAATTTAAACTTTTAAAATTATTTGGACAAATTGATTCAACTGTATTTACAGAACAAATATCTTATTCCAAAAAAAAGCAGATTGCACAATTTTTGCAATTTTTTTTGCTAAATTAGGGGATTTGCACATTTTCAGTTATTTTTGAATATAGGTACATTCAGCATTTCAATTTACTTAGTCAATAAATAGTTGGATTTCTGCAAATTTCCGATTTTTTTCGCAGAGCCAAATTTAACTATCTAGCTCAATTTTTTAAATATTAATCAATGATAAATTTCACTTGACAAAATTTGAAGAAAAATAGTACACAGTTAGATTTGGCTCTGATGCTCTTACAAATTCTGATAATTTGACAATTCTTGAGTGTTATGGATTTTATTCTTATTTTCTGTTTTTTTAAAGAAGATTTAAACTTTTCTATGTAACCAAACCCCCCCCCCCCCCTCCGTGGTAACCAGAATGAATAGTTTGTGTATAAAGCATGATGGAAAATTCCAGAGGTCAAAACAACCCAAACCTGCCCCCCCCCCTCCTACTCTTTTTAATTTATTTTTTTTTAGTATTATGCAAATGATGGTGTATATATTGAGGCTCCAACTCCTCCCCAGGAAAATCCAATAAACTTTAATAGATTAAAGGGACTGTAAAGGATAAATGAAAGGGGGTATAGGCTGACTTGATCGCAACCCTTGAAAGTTCTATTTGATGTTCCTAGCTCAAGAAGTTGATATACAACTTTGTCAGTTTTATATGAAAATTCACATATATACAATATTGTATAAAAGTAGTAGGTTTTACAGATCATATTCAGCAAATATGCAAATGCAACCAATCTATAATGGCAATATTAGCTTTAATCATGCGACATACCTAAATTATCCTGTGGTTAAATATTTAACTCGCCAAAATCGACGAGTTAAAATTTAAACACAGGGTTAAAATCTTGAAATCCTGCATTTTCCCAATTTGTCTATTATTCAATCATCATTCAGCTGAGAAAGTGGCATTCAACTTTAGGATATATTTAAAAGTGAAAACCCAAAATACGGTTGTATATTGAAATATGTTTTGTTTTCGGTTACGTAAAAACAGCTGATTAGCGATGGTTACGTAATATTCTCCGTAAATCTTTTTCTCTGATTGGTTCAGATTTTTCCCAGGAAATTCAAATTTAAAATTGAGAAAGTATAATTGTTAACCATTAACTTTAAGACCTCCGTGTAATGTCGTCTTCAACTTAAAATCTCCTCTCGGAGAAAGCCAAACCAAATTTTCAGCCCGCATTCTCTTTGTACTCAGTCCCACAGAACTTAAAACATTTTCGTTTATTGTGAAATCATTAAAGTTAAGCAAGAATATTTTCATATGAAGCATTAGTGAATTTCGTTAAACATTCAACTGTAATTTTTCAGAAGTTTAAAAACGTATTTCAATACTGATCAACAATAAGTCTCCCCCTATCACACCTAAATAAATCGTAGGATTTTTTCTATTATTAATGTTCATTATAACATTGTGCAAGTAACCATGACCTATAATTTATATTATTTTTAGGAAATAAAGCTTTTGTTATCGATTTTCTTGAGACGGGGTTACTCTGTTGTGTGTATTTGCGGCAAACTGGGAAAGAATTGTCCGGGGAGAATAAACATCCCCCACCAGAATCCTGACAGGCCTATTACTCAGATTTGTCTAGTGTGTTGCTGTTATCTGTCAACAATAATATTTAAGTAGCTACTCATTATTTTACAGAACTTTTAACCTCAAACTTAAAATTCGCGCATTCTTTAGTTTTAGACTCAGGATGAACTTATTTAGTCATTATGAGTAGAAAAAAGTTGGATTTCTTTCATATAGTACATTATAACTAATATATATAATCCTTTGAATATTTACCTTAAACTTTAACTGTGTGATAAATACATAATGCGATGGTCTTAATCATGTGATATCGATAACATCATGTAGGTATTGAATTACGTCAATTTCTGTTAACTTTGTAACTTGCGTTATTGAATAAAGTTAGAGAATTTAGACTCTGCTTTGATTACTTTAATGCAAAGTAGTCTTTGTTCGACATTCAAAGAACGAGTGTAGATCTTGCTAATTGTTTTGGCATTGATTTCCGCTTCTTTCTGTTTGACATCAATTTGGCATTGAATCAAATTTGGTTTGAAAGATAGCTAGGGTGCTTGTTGAATTATATGAGTTGAGATGTGGCTTGTGTGCAAGCCTGAGAGTTTTTCCTAAGTTATTGGATTCTTGTGTCCCTGTGTGGCATTTAGAGCCGGTCCTGGTTGAGTATAAAGTCTAAGCTTGAGTCCTATATTATTGGATGCTTGTGTCCCTGTGTGGCATTTAGAGCCGGTCCTGGTTGAGTATAAAGTCTAAGCTTGAGTCCTATATTATTGGATGCTTGTATCCCTGTATGGTATTTAGAACCTGTCCTGCGCCCGCGCTTTAAAAACTTCAGCTCGAGTCGTAATTCCTTAAACCTGACTTTAAGACCAAATGTTCGGCCCAACAGCTTGTGTCACGTGATTGATAGCTGCGAGATCTTAGGCTCGACTTAAGGAGTTAAGCCCAATGAAAATAAAACCGACCTTGGTTGGTTTTAGTGAAGAATAAGGCTCAATGTTGGGTCTTCTTCTCATCAAAACCCGGAATGCGCCAATTCCAACTATGAAAATCCGCCAAATACAAAATTTAACCGGTTTTATGAACTAAACTCTGTTGAAAATTAGATGCAATTTTAATCCGAAAGCCCGAGCCGTAAATAAGGCTCAACAACAGCTTAGACCCGAGTCGTATTTTCTTGAATTTTTTAAATCGCCGGCTCTGGTTGAATATAGAGTCTGAGATTTGTCCGAAGATATTGGATGCTGGTGTCCCTGTGTGGTATTTAGAACCTGTCCTGGTTGAATATAGAGTCTGAGATTTGTCCTAAGATATTGGATGCTGTTGTCCATGTGTGGCATTTAGAGCTGGTCTTGTTTGATTGTGTAAAACTGCTACACCTGGATAGATATGTCCTTATAAAAATGTTATGGTGTAGGTATTTGCTATTTACCGTTCATTCTTTTATAGATAGTTCCAATATTTTTAGGAACCTGTTCTATGTGTTTGCTCTTTTTATTGGAACAATAACATCCTTCTTGATAATTCTGTTTGTTCCAGTAAAAGAACGATCTTTCCCTGAGAACAAAGCCTATCTAAATTTTTTTTAAGTGGTTTTAACTGACAGTTAACAAACGGCTTGAAAAACGTCCAAACATGCCCAGCCCTAACCATGTGACTTTCTATGTCTGACTTTTGCTTATTGGATTTCAGATCTGTAACAATGTTTGTGGGCAAATTTATGGTGACTATAATGATAAATATAAATGATTTTTCAAGTAAAATCTGGACAAAAATATGGTTTATAATAATATAAGATTGAATACCCATGCATTCTTCTTCACCTCTTAATGTGATTCCTTTTCTGTAACCTTGAAATTATTTGACCCGAAATAAATGTGAATATAAATATATTGAAAATTCATATATATATTTATATATATATTTATATAAATCCAAAATAAAAATGTTAGAACTCTATTTAATAGTGTACTTTAGATTAAGTTTTTTTTTTTTGTGAGATTCTGAAAGAAATCGAAAATTGGCAGATTTTCTTAAATTTATCATTTCTTAGAATTAAAATATGGAATACTTCAGAATAGTATATAGATTAATAAATGCAATTTGACCCTTTTTTGAAATTAGCCTGGAAATTCTAATCCCCCCTCAGAGGCGTATTTAGAGGGGGGGGGGGGGCTACGGGGGCTGCGGCCCCCTGGTTCAGTGAAAGTAATGGTTTCCAATGTAATATATATTGTTCATGTTCAGTGAGGGGCTCAGAGCAAGACCCAACCCGAGATTATTTGTTAGTTTGGCGGGTATCGGAAAATAAAGCGGAGAAAACTGTTAAGCTCGAGTTAAGACCTCCTCCTAAGAGATATTTATACCAATATACTCCCGCCGCCAATCGAGGCGTGATCGGAACATGGCAGAAGTGTTCTAACTCCAAGCTATTTATTAATTTATTCTTTACATGATTTTGTAAATATGTGTACTCTATTTTGGGTCATTATTTGATTCTCGTTGGCATGTTGTGATCTTGCAGTTCAATATATCTGATATTTTCATTAAAAGTAAGAAATGATACAAAATCTTTCATTATTTTCTTCATTTCTTCATTTTCAATTTTATGAAGATCAAAGATTTTTTCCTGCAACTAAGATTCCATTTTTTATGAAAACTTTAATTTAAAAAACACACTTTCAGATTTAATAATTTGCTTTTTGTATAGATGAACTGTGTAGACAAAGTTGAACCTCTTCCATTTGAATCCGGGCAGGAGAGAAGGGGTTCAACGATCGTTTTTCAAAAAGCGATCGTTTTTCAAAAACAATCGTATAAAAAACGGTCACAAATCGTTTAAAAAAGATAGTTTTCTAAAACGATTGTTGTTTCTTTTCTAAAAGTTCAAAACGAGTGGGTCGTTTTTAAAAACGATATGTTTTTTTTCAAAAACGAAACAATCGATTTTGAAAACTATTGAAAAACAAAACAAAAAACGATCGTTTTCAAAAACGATTAACAACCCTACACAAGACACAGTAATTGTGTTCTGTAGCGTAAACAAACCCATTTCACGTAATCTTAATGATTGATTTAAAAACTTACTAGTAAAGTTATTCGCTTTGGAACAAGGTGATAATGCGCTTTATTATTGCTTTAATGTCGTCTTCATATTCTATATGTTTTTGGTTCTCACTGTAATCACCCGCTCTAGTAAACCGTGGGAGGACACACTTCCAGATCAAGATTTAGATGCTAGTTTAGTCGTGTCTACCTTTTTATCAAAATATCATTTAGGTCAGAAGTATAGGGAGTCCATAGGTTTCCAGATCAAGATCTTAGATCCTAGTTAAGGCTTGTCTACCTTTTTATCAAAATATCATTTAGGTCAGAAGTAGATTGAGTCCCCAGGTTTCCAAATCAAGATCTTAGATCCTAGTTTAGACTTGTCTACCTTTATCATAATATCATTTAGGTCAGAAGTAGATTAAGTCCCAGGTTTCCAGATCAAGATCTTAGATCCTAGTTTAGGCTTGTCTACCTTTATATCATAATATCATTTAGGTCAGAAGTATAGGGAGTCCATAGGTTTCCAAATCAAGATCTGAAATCCTAGTTTAGGCTTGTCTATACCTCTATATATCATAATATCATTTAGGTCAGAAGTATAGGGAGTCCATAGGTTTCCAGATCAAGATCTTATAGATCCTAGTTAAGGCTTGTCTACCTTTTTATCAAAATATCATTTAGGTCAGAAGTTTAGGGAGTCCATAGGTTTCCAGATCAAGATCTTAGATCCTAGTTAAGTTTTGTCTACCTTCATATCATAATATCATTTAGGTCAGAAGTATAGAGAGTCCATAGGTTTCCAAATCAAGATCTTAAATCCTAGTTTAGGCTTGTCTATACCTCTATATATCATGAGAAGTATAGAGAGTCCATAGGTTTCCAAATCAAGATCTTAAATCCTAGTTTAGGCTTGTCTATACCTCTATATATCATGATATCATTTAGGTCAGAAGTATAGAGAGTCCCCAGGTTTAAAAATCAAGATCTTAAATCCTAGTTTAGGCTTGTCTACATGTATGTCATAATATCATTTAGGTCAGAAGTTTAGGGAGTCCATAGGTTTCCTATTCTAGCTTTTCTATACCTCTATATATCATAATATCATTTAGGTCAGAAGTATAGAGAGTCCCCAGGTTTCAAAATCAAGATCTTAAATCCTAGTTTAGGCTTGTATACATGTATGTCATAATATCATTTATAAGTCTAAGTATAGGGAGTCCATATGGTTTCCATGTGCAACAAATTTTTTTCAATTTCACGAAAGTTTGACTAAAAGTTTATGCGAAATGATGTGCAAAATTTGTGTTATTCTAGTCCTAACGATTACTACAGTGGCACTATAAAATAATTTTGCCTCCTACTAATATACGATTTTGAATTTGTTCAGATAAGTTATACCAACTACGGATTTTTGCGAAATTACGAATGGAAACCTATTTCACAGGATATTATCCAGATCAGAATGTACTAGGTTTCCCAGGCAACATGACAGTTGGTGAATAGTCTAAAATGTTTTCTTACATAATCTGATAAATTGTTTGATATAAAATATGATGATAAGAAATACTAAAATGCAGTAATATTATAGTAAAATTGATTTCAAACAAATATATATTTGGGTAAAAGATTTGTTTAACGAAATAAACTACATGGAGTCTTAAATAACTAAAACAGTATTATGAAAGACGACAATAAAAACTTTTCACCAACAGTCATGTTTCGTTGGACACCCTGTACCAGAATGTGTACCATTTAACATGATATTACATAGAAAGTACCATTGAACATGACAATTTCTTTTTATTGTTCTGAAAAGCATGCCGGCTGCTTGATTATTAATAAAGGTCTTATCAAAAATATATACTCCTTAGTCCTTGTCCTAGTAGGGAGGGAAGGCCAAGAAGCCATGAACCCCGTGGAAAATCTCCGAACCCTGTGGAGTGGTCTCCGAACCCCGTGGAAAGTCTCCGAACCCCGTGGAGGAGGTTTTTTGAAAAAAACGTGATCAAATATAAATATTACTTGTAAATTAGCAATAATTTTCCAATTTTCTCGACATACGAACTCAATAAATATAATAATCAAGTTAAAGAAATAATTTTCATTATTGTTTTAATTGTCTTTTTCTCCAAATTTTGTTTTCCCGTAAAAAAGGGTGGATCTCAAGTATGACACTATTCATAGAATTATGTTTGTTACCTTTTATTTCCTGTTTTAAATTAAAAGGTCATTGCTTAAAATAGAAAATTAAGTTTAAATAGTAGTATACATGGGGGGGGGGCTACGGGGGCTCTATCCCCCTCCAGGATCTGAAAAATCTTTGGTTTATTTATGATTTGATGACTCTTNGTCTGTTTATACATTATGATTATTATTATTTCTACCCTTTTCATTATTATTGATATTTTTATCTTAGTAATAACTGTTGTTTATATCTAATGTATAGTATATAATTAAGACCCTAGAGGACCTAAGACCCCTAATGTATATAGTATATAATTAAGACCCCTAGAGGACCTAAGACCCCTGATGTACATACTATATAATTAAGACCCTAGAGGACCTAAGACCCCTAATGGTATCAGGAATCCCTAAACTGAAGTTACCTCCAACAGAACCAATGTTTGTAGATACAGTCTCATTTAAACAGGTAGTTTTTGATAGAATTGTATTTAAAGGGATTGCATTTAAAGGGATTGTATTTAAAGGGATTGTATTGAAAGGGATTGTATTTAAAGGGATTGCATTTAAAGGGATTGTATTTAAAGGGATTGCATTTAAAGGGATTGTATTTAAAGGAATTGTATTTAAAAGGATTGTATTTAAAGGGATTGCATTTAAAGGGATTGTATTTAAAAGGATTGCATTTAAAGGGATTGTATTTAAAGGGATTGCGTTTAAAGGGATTGCGTTTAAAGGGATTGCATTTAAAGGGATTGAGGGATTGCATTTAAAGGGATTGTATTTAAAGGGATTGCATTTAAATGAATTGTATTTAACCCTATCACAATTGGGGAGGGGGGTTCCCCCCCCCCCCCGTGGTTTCTTCTGAATAACTTAAGTATGGCTTACATAAGAACGCTAAGCTTCTTCACTGTTTCAACATCATAGTTGAAAACAAATTTAGCTAAAAAAAAAATGTTTGATGATGCATAGGGGTAGGGTAGAGAGTGGTCAAACGGCGGCTCGGTGTTTATCAGAAATGGTTGATAACTTTTTATTAATTAAAAATCCTCCCTTACACCCTAACCATTAAAGTTAGAGGCATAATTTTTTAATGAGCAGGCCTTGAAAAGTTGGACTAGGGACATGTATCACATTCCTCTATCTCAACTCTAAGGACAGAATCATAGGGGGGGGGGGAGTGTAAAAATACCCCCCCTCCCCCGGCAACTTTATTAGACAAAAATAGCCCAATCAGGATAGGGTTAAAGAGGTTGTAATAAAAGAATTGTACAGGGTGTCCCAAAAATAGCCCAATCAGGATAGGGTTAAAGAGGTTGTAATAAAAGGATTGTACAGGGTGTCCCAAAAATAGCCCAATCAGGATAGGGTTAAAGAGGTTGTAATAAAAGGATTGTACAGGGTGTCCCAAAAAACCATGGGAATTCAGTGACGAATTCGATATCGTCTTTGTTATAAATTAGCATTGCAATATCTGATTTCAAAGTCTATAATATTTTTATGTCTGCTAGAGTTTATTTTACGAATAGGATTAAAGACTGTAAAGATGTGTCTATAATGTCTCCGCAAGATGAACAGTGAAGACGGACATGTTTACTCTGTTTGTATACTGTAGTTTCCGTGTTAATTACAAAGTACAACCGTATGCAGTCAAAACATAAACAAACAAATTGTAAACATAGCAGACGAAAATCTTATGGATCAGCACAGCTTTCTCAGTAGGTATCACTATACTAAATCAAAGAATTATTTAAAAAGACGATATCGAGTTCGTTACTGAATTCCCATGTTTATTGGGACACCCTGTACTTGCTAAGCTTTGCATCAAATAATTAATGAAATTATACAGTTCTGAATCAGTCCAGCCGGGCCCCTCTTTAAATAGAGGATAACACAAAGCATTATTACATTAACATCACTTCTAGAAATCTTTAAACTGTTCTCTGCTAAAGTGACTTGTGCATATATTGTTTACAATTGAACCTTAAAAAGAATCTCCTAAAAACAAGGATTTACCTATATTTTTGATTGGATAAATAATTCAACATAACTGTTGAAAATCAACCATTGCCATCTTTCTTAATACAGTGAAACCCTTAATAACGAATACATCAGAAGAATTTATCAAATGTCGTCTTAACAATTTTTCAATGAGTTTTATACTAAATTACGTAAATTTCAGTATTTGCGAAAATAAATAAATAACCATGAATATGCGGGAACAGTTTTAAAAAGTTCCATATAATCATTAAATTAAAAAAACTAAATATCTGCAACATTCCATTATCAGAAAGTGAAGAATACGACATTTGATGAATTCTTTCGATGTATTCGTTCTTAAGGGTTTCACTGTACTTACACTTAAAATTACGCTTGCAGTCCTTTTAACAGAACTTGCATGAGATTTAAGATTCAAAATAATTCATAGATAAAGAGGTATTTTCCAAATCTGGTCATAAGGTATCTTTGAAACGATAAATTTGATTAGCAACGGTTTTGGACGAATTGTCCACCAATATATATATACCAATACAGCCAGATAAAGGAATTGTCGGTAAAATGCTAAGTAACCTTTATTCAAAGAAGTATCTTTTCATTACACAATAGTGCCCTTTTGGTCTTTATTTAATCAATAACACAGAACATATATTTTTGATAATTTTGATACGATTTAAATCTTACATTAAATTTTATATACATTTAATTTTTTTTTTGTAGGGTGTTCCACCGGTGTTAGTTTCTGCAACCTTTACTAACGTTGTTGTTACAGGTGCAGGACCTTTTTTATCATACCCCCCACCCCCTTTAAACAGTTTTCTTTAATTTACAAAAATAAATTAAAAATTGAAAAAAATAGAAAAGAATTGTTTCTAGTTTTATTTTAGAAATCTCACTTAACGGCTAAAATCATACAAAAACATGTACAAAAACATGTACAAAAACATGTACAAAAACATGTACAAAAAAAACAAGAAAGACTTTTTAATTCCATGCATATAAAGGGAAAACGAAATTTTAGACTAAAGTTGCAACTTATTTATTTTCAGGTTTATCAACATTTATCACCAACTATATTGACGCAGACCCTAATTCCCAGTAAGTATTTTTCTTTAAACTCAATTTGATGGAAAATGATTTTGTTTACAATTACTAATGATTCGGACAGCGTGTTAATAATCAATGGTGGCACAAGTAGAGATGGGCGTGTTCAGCTTTTTTAAATTTGCGTTCGTTGTTCATTTTTTTAGCAATCGTCAAAAAAAGATTACGTTCGTTCTCAAAATGATCGTTTATTTTCCTATTTCTTTTATTTTCCCCAGTAAACGATCGTTCAGTAAAATCGTTCATACTGTAAAATCCTTTGTATAGTAAAATCATTTGTTCAGAAAAATCTACAGTTTTTTAAAAAGTTTGTTTCAAAAAAATCAGAATATAAATCTAAATTTTTTAAACTTTCGACCAAATTATTTCTGAAAAAGTAGAAAATGAAGTTTTGTTGCTAAAAACAAGGTATTTTCAGTAAAAGTTCCCCTTTGCCACCATATTTCTTTTCAATTAAACGTAATAGTATTATACAATTTGCAGGCTCAAAAGGTCAAAACATAGATTTTGTTAAAATGTTCAGAACTATTTTTTTTCCCTAGTTAGTCTAGTTATAATCCTATTCATTGCAATTCAGTCATGCATTCTAAATATCCGGAAAAAAATACAGAATTATTTCATTACAAACATTTAAATTGCGTAAAAAGTCACCCCCCCCCTCTCTTCTCCCTCTCCGCTCCCCCTCTCTTCTTTTTTTAACATATGGTTTATGTATATTGCTAGACTTAATGCATTTAAATTTACGGTTACTTGCATTCCTGTATCTAGTCAGGATGATATTTTTTCTCAAAGAATCGTGAATTTGCGGCATTTGCGCGCAGAGTGCCAAATATTTGGTTTGGTTTAAATAACGGTGTAATCTGACATTATTAGTCAATGCCCTTTACCCTCGAAGCGAAATGGTAAATTTAATTGAAATTTAAAGTTTTAAAGGTTTTTCTTTTTTGTGTTTTCAAAGTTATTAGAATAAAGATTTTGTTACTGAAAATCTTACTTTTGGAATTCATCGATTTTGAATACACCGTCCCATGTCATATTGGATTATCTCCAAGCTTTAACGCCAAAAATACGCACATAACACTCGAAAAAACTAGTATTTTCTGCAGGCAACTTTTTATAATAGCCTTATACAACTTTTTCAAAATGATTCATTCTTCTTAAATTTTCTGATTAGTACCGAAAATCGTAATTTAGAGCCATTAACGATCAGTACACCCTATACTTTTTACATTTTTTCTCCCGCATTTCTGTAGTTGAAGAGTTAAAATACGCAAAATCCCTATGTATGTATTGTAAGCTTTAGAAGAAAAATTGTCAAATTCCTGGAAATCATTCTAATTCAAAGTCCATGACCACCGACATTAATGTTTTAATCGATTTCCTGTTTTGTCTGCACAGGGTGGCAATGTGCGCTTGATTAGATAACAAATATTTAAAGCGATCTGATCTAATTAAAAATGGCAAGAAACGAGTATGTTTTACATTGCCGCATTGATGTTTACAATGTCTACTATACAGTATTTGTTTATTCTTATTTATTCAATTAACAAATGTACTATAATATCACGATAAAATAAAGGTCCTGGTTTCACGTCTCGCAACCCATTTTTACCGCTTTATGTAGATTTTAACTACTGAATCTACGGTGGGACCCATAGACGATATTCAATGCAATTTGATTGCTTTAAAACGAATAGTTTTAATTGCCAGCATACCAGCATGAGTTTAATGTCCATTGGACTATTTTAAGTCATGATCTGTCGGTCTCGATCGTCTTCTAATCCATAGTTTAGTGGGGCTGCACTACATGGTTCTGCGAGTCAAGTTTTTTTTTTAGAACTTTAAGAATTGGATTGACTGTACCGCAAATGAATATAGAAGGTTTCTACAGTATAAATGGAGAGGTAAAGTTTCAGATTTTTTTATTTTAAAATTAAAATTTAGTTTCATTTTTATAAATTAATTCAAACTCAACCTGTTAAAGGGACAGATCGGCTGTGTAAGGTAGTTAAACTGAGTATGCAGTGTTGTGGAAAAATTCTTTAGAATTAATTTGAGACATGTAAAACGTTTCCACGATGTATAGTTACTGGGTTTGAGCGCAAAGTTTACGTTCAAAATCATGAATTTGGGTGGGTACGTTTTCAGAATCGTTTTTTTATTATTAAATAACGACAACGAAACATATAATAATAATTCTATAGTAAACTAATTAGATTTTTAGGAAAATAGTTCTCAAAAGAAATTTATCAATAAATCGAAGTTAGAATTAATTATTTCCATTGTCATCATTATATTGAATTTTTCTTTGAATTTGTTGGCAGATTTTTTCAAATTCTTCATTTGACATCTTTTTAAAGAAAATTCCAGAAAATCTGCAGAAAATCTCTGTGATTAAAGAGAGATTATAGAAACTAATAATTGAATAAGATTACTTATTTTCGATGATAAGAGTTAATTTGTATTTTCTCAACCTGTTCTTAAACAACTTATTAGTTAACTGTAAAATTTTGTTTACATTTTTTGTCGTCGATATTTAAAACTAAAATTTTTTAAAAAGATCTGAAAACGTATTCACCCAAAAGTACGATTTTGAGCGTCGACTTTGCCCTCAAACTCAGGATTTAAAGATCTTTTAAAAGTTTTAGATGTCTCAAATGAATCCTAAAGAATTTGTCCACAACACTGCATACTCAGTTTAACTACCTTACACATTAGAGGGTAGTGGAACCGTTACAACTAATGTATTCGATGTTTAGGTGTTTATTCTTCCATTAGAGGGTAATGGAACCTTCACAACTAAAATATTGGATGTTTTGGTGTTTATTTTTCCATTAGAGGGTAGTAGAACCTTTACAACTAAAATATTGGATGTTTAGGTGTTTATTCTTCCATTAGAGGGTAATGGAACCTTTACAACTAAAATATTGGATGTTTAGGTGTTTATTCTTCCATTAGAGGGTAATGGAACCTTTACAACTAAAATATTGGATGTTTAGGTGTTTATTCTTCCATTAGAGGGTAGTGGAACCTTCACAACTAAAATGTTGGATGTTACTTCTGATGGCTTCTCAAGTATAACTCCTGTAATTGATGGAAATGGAAAAAAGGTGAATCTTCAATAAATGTTCATAAAACCATCGAAAATAATTTCTTGTATTGAAGAACTAAAGTGACCCTAATTATTTACGATTACTCAAACAAATCTAATAAAATGAACATCGAAGTACGTCCTGTGTCTGTTCAGATTATTTTCACTCATTAAATTCAAAATTCGTCAAATATTGATATGTTAGCGATTTTATATATTTAAACATTAGGAATATGTAATATTTTTTTCATTTAAATTAAGATCTAAATGTGGCTTTACATTGAAAAATAAATGTTAGTCACTTGTTAATATTTGTCAAAATAAGAAAAAAATTAGTAAAAAATACATTAAAATATGTTACGTTTTTTTTTTGATTTTTTAAAGGCCTTCCTAGTGCTCTAACCATGTTAGAGGCTTATTTGTATTTTCAATAAGCTGGCCTTTAAATTTGGACTAGGTCTGTTTTACAATCTAATTTTAAGGACAAAATCATGAATTGTGTGTAAAGCCAAAATGGCCCAATATAATAGGGATAGGGTTAACAGTTATTCTGAGATCTCAAGTCTTAAAAAACTCAACTCATCTTATTCAATTCAATGCAATTCATTGCATGATAATTTGGTTTCATATAACTGTTATTTAACAAGGAGAAAAAATAAATGGTTAAAACCATTAATAATATATATAAAAAAATAAAAAAACCTCAATATTTGAGAAGCTTTCTTTTGCGTTTGCTTCTTATTTTCAAATGAATAATCTGTATCTGTATCTGTATCTGTATCTGTATCTGTATCTGTATCTGTATCTGTATCTGTATCTGTATCTGTATCTATATCTGCATCTGCATCTGCATCTGCATCTGCATCTGCATCTGCATCTCTATCTCTATCTCTATCTCTATCTCTATCTCCATCTCCATCTCCCATCTCCATCTCCATCTCCATCTCCATCTCCATCTCCATCTCCATCTCCATGTTTGTATCTGTATCTGTATCTGCATCTGTACCCGTCTAGATCCTCCAAGTCGGAAACACGAACCTGGACTTCAACATCGGAAAGGTGATAATCCACATGGAAAACTTGTTCAACGGGGAGAACAAACTACTTGCGGATACTGTCAACAAGGTAAATATCAACAATCAAAGACGATCTTTTAAAAATGTCTCAATTGTGATAAATAGTGTGTTTTAAAGGGAGTGTTCGTGAAGAGAAAAGGGGTTATTGATAAAATACACCACACACTGCACTTTTACTGGGACTACACAATTTTAAAGAAATATCTGCACAAACTTTGAATAAAAACAAAATTTGTTCCTATCGAAGATCCGTGACCATTAGTATAAAAAATAATAATTTATCAAATGATATTGAAAGATTAAAAGGTTGTAACTTTTGTAAAAAATTGATTATTTGAATCTTATTTCATTCCATATTTAGTTTTTAAACGACCACGGACAGGAAGTGCTAGCAGAAGTTAAACCGGAAATATCTAGACAACTCTCAGATCTTGTCACTAGGTAAATATCTAGACAAGAGACCTTGTCTCTAGGTAAATATCCAGACAATAGATCTTGTCTCTAGGTAAATATCTAGACAATAGACCTTGTCTCTAGGTAAATATCTAGACAATAGATCTTGTCTCTAGGTAAATATCTAGACAATAGATCTTGTCTCCAGGTAAATATCTAGACAATAGATCTTGTCTCTAGGTAAATATCTAGACAATAGATCTTGTCTCCAGGTAAATATCTAGACAATAGATCTTGTCTCCAGGTAAATATCTAGACAATATCTTGTCTTTAGGTAAATATCTAGACAATAGATCTTGTCTCTAGGTAAACATCTAGACA
The DNA here is from genome assembly GCF_000591075.1 of Eurytemora carolleeae. Taxonomy (NCBI): domain Eukaryota; kingdom Metazoa; phylum Arthropoda; class Copepoda; order Calanoida; family Temoridae; genus Eurytemora; species Eurytemora carolleeae. Next base: position 93,396 of record NW_019397056.1, on the reverse strand, counting down.
AAAGATCTTGTCTCTAGGTAAATATCTAGATAACTCTCAGATATTGTCACTAGGTAAATATCTAGACAATAAACCTTGTCTCTAGGTAATTATCTAGACAATAGATCTTGTCTCTAGGTAAATATCTAGACAATAGACCTTGTCTCTAGGTAAATATCTAGACAATAGACCTTGTCTCTAGGTAAATATCTAGACAATAGATCTTGTCTCCAGGTCAATATCCAGACAACTCTCAGATCTTGTCTCCGGCTCCAGGTGAATATCTAGACAACTCTCAAATCTTGTCTCGAGGTGAATATCTAGACAACTGATCTTGTCTCCAGGTGAATATCTAGACAACTCTAAAATCTTGTCTCGAGGTGAATATCTAGACAACTGTCAGATCTTGTCTCCAGGTGAATATCTAGACAACTGATCTTGTCACTAGGTAAATATCTAGACAATATCTAGGCATTTCCAAAAAGTGGTCTGCGTTTTTTGTGATTTCAATATTACCGGAGATATAAAGAGTTTGGTTCAGATTTCAATTTTGTTAAATAAAAGCAAACTTGTCGAAATCTGAACGAAATTCTTCATATCTCGGGCAATATTGAAAGCACAAAAAAGGCAGACCACATTTTGGAAATGGCAGGACTAGGGGAATTTTGTGACAATTATCTCTAGAAATTTACTTCTAAGATTAGGTTGACAAATAAACGCAGCAAATTATATCAAAAATCAAGACGACATTCAAGTCGTCCTGCATACTGTCATGTTTCGTGGGACACCCTGTATTTGTTACATTGAGAACAAACCAAACTTTGTAGCAGAGGAAGACGACTTTTAGACTCATATTGGAAAAGCTGTCGTATTTTTATTTTCTACAGTGATAACCATAAAACAGTGGAATAGGAAGACGACAGTACATCAATACTTACCAGTATTTAATGGTGTTACAAAGCTAAAGTTTTATGAATTCACTAATTAAGTAAAATAGGTCTGTTTATACATTTCTTAATTGCTGTATCTTATGTTTATTTATGTAAGATCTTGTGATACTGTATGAAATGATTTTATTCAGAGTTATGAACGACGCATTCTCTGATCTTCCTGCAGACAAGATTCTTGATAACCTCAGGTAAAGAAACTGTTCACGATTATTGAAGTTTATTTTCTTTTGTTTTATTAGGATTTAGAATGTTCCTATAGCTAAAGACCTTAGTTTCTGTGTATTCTCTCAAAAATGCGTTAGCATTCTCATTAGTTAGCATTAATTATATAAGAAGAAAAAACCGGAATATCATGCGGCACTGTGGTTAGGTTAGGACACATAATCAATAAACATGTCATAACATAACATATTGAAATAGTAAGACGACATTTAAGCGATATGTTGTGAATTTAAAGTTGTTATAAAGCAAAATATATTAGTCTAAAATTTGTCTATACTCTATGGATTTCTCCTTATCTACGTTTATACTATATATATAAAAGAGAACAAGAAACCTGGCTTTGTTTTTCCTTTTATACTTAAAGGTAGAGACTGGCTAGGTAACATATTTGAACCTAGAGTGCAATGTCATAGAGAAAATTGAAGGACTCATTTGATACCATTGCCCAAGGTACTAATGCAAGGAAATTTATTTCAGAGGTGTACGCATTTTTTGTACTGCAGTATACTGTCTTTGGGCGGAAAAGTAAACACTAGACGGACACACACACCTTGACATGGAATCAATTTTCACAAAAATAATCTATGAAATATTCTGACCTTAGGAAACTATTATGTGAATTTTCAAAATTATCAAAATTCAATGCTTTTAACCTCCTCGGATACGAGACGAACACTGATGCATTTATTCTTGTTTACAAATTCCGCCTGGAGAGAACTGAAGAGAACTGTGTACGCAGAGTATACGCGACTGCAATTATGTTTCCTTGCATTATAACCTTGCCATGAACCATCTCTTTCTTGTGAGATGATTGTGTTACTTCTATTTAGACCAACTTCTACTGGAGGCAGATTCATCGAGAATGAACCACGTGTTGTCAAGTTACTTCCACTTCAAAGGCCAAAGGTAAAATAAATGCAAAACCAATTTGGCAAATCATAATTTAAAATTTGAAAACTAGTATCTTTTTAAATACACAACCAAACAAATGGAATGGAAGGACGACCCCAGTTATGATTTCAAATAGTTGAATAAACATAATAAACAGCAGTTTACTGTAAACTGTTCAATTTAACTTTATACAGTGAAACCCTTAATAACGAATACATACAAAGTATTCATCAAATGTCGTATTCTTCACTTTCTGATAATGGAATGTTGCAGATATTTAGTTTTTTAATTAAATGATTATATGGAGCTCTTTAAACCTGTTCCCGCATATTCATGGCTATTTATTTATTTTCGCAAATACTGAAATTCACGTAATATAGTATAAAACCCATTGAAAAAATTGTCAAGACGACATTTGATAAATTCTTCCGATGTTTTCGTTATTAAAGGTTTCACTGTATGATATTTTAAAGCTATTTATTAAACTTCTTGCTTTGTAATTTAACATTAAATACACTTAAAGGTGGTTTTTGTGTCGTTTTCCTTCCCTACATTTTTTGTTTCTTTCTGTAATATTTTTTAAAAAGTTCTTAGGTGGAATTTAATTCACTTGTTTTCCCTGAATGTGAGGGCTTCAGTGGCAATAAATATGAAAAGAAATTATTAAAAGCTTTGTTTTCTTAAAAGTGGAAATCTCTTAGTTTACAATTTTCTTTTTTGACAAATATAGAGTTGTTTCTGTGACCGTTTTGTAAAGCTTTTAGTATAATGTACGTCAATTGTTTTTCAATTTCTGGGTTTCTTCACATACTTCCATTTTTATCTATGAATTACAAAAAATAGCCTTTTTTCTTATAAATTCATTTTAAAAAGCGCAATTAGTAAAATCTACGAAACGGTTACCCCCCCCCTCTCCACCTTTATAAAATAGTTTTTAATAATATTTGCTTCATTATTTTAGACTAGTATTCTGAGTTTACTAACTGGATAAAAATGAAGAAGATAGTTTTGAACCAAGTTAAAGTCGTGAACTTAATTATTATGTAGTCAACTTAAAGAGACTGTACACGTAATATCAAGTAACACTCCATTTTACGAAGGGCTTGTCGGATTCACAAAATTTAAATTTTAATTTAAAATTTAAAATCTTATCTGATTATTAGTGTTAAAGATATCTTCGTTTTCCAAGCTTTAAGAATGTTTAGTTCTAACAATCTTCTCCATTGTTTTTGTAACAAGATCACAATATAAAACAATATAAAAGATCACTAAAATAAAGAAACCACCTTTGTGAAATATCAAATTTCAAAATTTGGATATCTCAGTCATTCTTGATCATTAGAATCATTTAAGGTTGCCGGTTAAAATGGACATATTTGCCACTTTCTACAAAAGGGTCATTTGAAATTGAACATATATGGCACTTTTTGAATGAAGGGTCACTTGAAATTGAACATATATGGCACTTTCTGAATAAAGGGTCACTTGAAATTGAACATATATGGCACTTTCTGAATAAAAAGTCACTTGATAGAACATTCACAGTCCCTTTATAATCTTGTCAAGCTGTTTGATGCAATTTTATAATCCGAGTTTCCGATCGTAAAAACTTTAAAAACTGTAAAAACCGTAAAAAGCTTAGTTTTACAAGATTTTCGGCCATTTTGGTGATTGAGCCAAACAGATGATATTTCTTGATAAATAGATGATATTTACCTATACCTATATTTGCCTATACAACTGTGGAATTGGTTTGCAAATCAACTTATTAATTGTAGTGGGTCTGTGTACATTGCACAGTTTCTGTGTTTCTTGTTCAAATCATAACTTGAGTCTAAAGGTCGTCTTCCTTTTCCACAGTTGTCTTGGTACCACTGTAGTAATTTTGTGTAGCTTAGTTAATCTATTAGTCAACCAGTCTTATAATATTTTATAGTATTTAAAAAAACTCTTAAATGTATTGCTTAACAATTACGAATGGAAACACATAATATGATCTAGTCAATTGTCATTGTATATTTTGAAAATATAAGAACCTTTAATAAACCCCTTTAGATGTGTGTTAAACTTAGCTTAACGACATCCGTTATATACAGAGACTTCTTAAAACCTGTTACATGGTTTAATTGGATTTTTAAGGATTTCTTCTTGGGAGTTAGGGTTACCCACAACGAATAAGACTGTAAAGGCGAACTGAATAAATATGACGATCTCAAGCTTGTTGAAATAAAGATACATATTCTGCCTTCAATACAGAATATTTATGGCTTATTTAATGATTCGGCAAAAAAGACATAAGTTCAAAGTTGCAGTAAATCATAAATATAATAATACAAAGCCTAAGTTTCGTAAAGTCATCTTTGAATTATCATTCTTACTGGGTAGTGGGTAACCCTGTATTTAAACTTTTATGGAAGACGACTGAAATAAATTTGTTTAAAAACGACATTTGAAATTAGCGTTTCCAAAATTTAATTCAGACAATTATAATTAATTTAATGTCACCCTGTATACAGTGGTAGGTGATCATATCAATATCAAAACGACTTCTCCCGTTTATCAATGCAATAAAGACGACTTTAAATTTACCAAGCTTTCAAACAGCTTGGATACACATATAAATATGAAAACAAAGAGAAGATGTCATTTAACATCTTCTCTTTGTTAACTTTTAAACTTGTAATTTGAAAAAATATTGTTAGAAAGTAATACTGTTTATTCCAGAACGTTTTTAACAAAGTCGTCTTGACAATTTTCATTATACATTATACCTAAATGTGCAGTAATTGTAAAACTAAATTATTAGCAATAAATTATGTGGGAACAGCTTTAAAGTGCTCCATATAATTATTTTATTTAAAAACTAAATTGGCCATTATCAGTCTGTTTATAAATGCAGACCACTGTTAAATAAAAATGAAAATTTTCGTTTCTTTGCGTTCAACGTTTTTCAAGAGAACGGAAACTAAAATTTCAAAAGTAGCAAATACAAAAAATCCACAATTATACATTCAATGATTGAAAATGGGTTCTAAATGTAAGACTGACTGGACTTTTAACCAGAACTTCTATAGTTGACTGTGAATTACTAGATTAAAAATCACTTATTTTTAATTGCACATTAAAAAACATAACCAACAATTATATATATTTAGATATTTCTTCTTAACCAAGAATACCAAGAAGTCCTCCTCCCAATCCATTGCCAAATCCATTTCCATAGCCATTATTATAGCCGCCGTTATTATAACCGCTATTAAAGCCGCCGTTATTATAACCGCTATTAAAGCCGCCGTTATTATAACCGTTATTGTAACCGTTATTAAAGCCGCCATTATTGTATCCACTATTGCCATATCCATTGTTAAATCCTCCATGACTTCCATGGCTTCCATGACCTCCAAAACTTCCATGAGATCCATGACTGTCATGTCTATCGTGGCCGTGTCCGTGGCTGTGTCCGTGGCTGTGTCCCCTGAACAGACAAAAATATATTAAAAAATTGCATCATTGGCTTTATGATATAACAATCGAATATGTGTGTCGCTGTATAAATAAAGATAAGTAAGAGACGAAATTTTTCAAAACGTCCTTCCGAAAAAATGACGAACGATGAACGAATAAATTGGATCGTTCAGAGAAATTAAAAAAAAAAAACGTACGATTTAAAATCGAAAAAGATTGTTCGCATTTTATGGATCAGTCCGACCGTTAATGAATAATTTATAAACTTGAAAAAATGATTATATAAACAGTTTTTTATTCAACAAATCAAAAGCAATATAGAAATCCTTTAAGTTGAAATCTTTGTTAGACGCTGCAGAAAAAGATAAGGGTTACATGGGACGATAGGCGTAATTGAAAATGACTCTCAATTTCCGTTTCAAGATGTTTTCCTTAAACTTTGTTATCAATTAATTCTTTTCTACACTGGTTTCTATAAAAAGTATCTTGTGCATTTCTGCAAAATTAACATTATGGAGAAAAGGCAAAATTAAAAACTTTTTAATCTAGAACAATAATTTATATATTAAATATAATATAAAGGTTTTAATGGTACCGTTGTAATCGGCCATGTTCCCTATTTAAATTAAAGGTTACTTAAAATTACAACACAGTCCCTTTAAAGTAACTTGTAAAAATCTAGTTTACCAACCTGTAAGGGAGGGGAAGGGGTTGTGCCTCTCTTCTCACCAAAATATGCACTCCAGGGGTATCAAGGGGACCTGCACCACCCTCAGGGATAGGGAGACCATAGGGTAAAGCAACAACACAAGCCAGAACACAAGAAAACTAAACAAATGTTATTTATTTAAAAACAATAAAAAAAGATTTAAAACATCTTTTCTGAGGTTTAAATTGCATCTTTGTACGGATACAGAGTTACCCACAAACAATGAGACCGTAAAGACGACGTGAAACTGTTAAAATTTTACGATATGATTTATGATTTGGAAAAGAAAGAAACAAGTTTACAGTTATTAGGAACCATGAATTTAAGGAAACAGATAACATTAAGTCTGTAAACTCGTTTCTCAAGTCTCATTCTTTTTGGGTAACCCTGTATTTGAACTTCATTTTTAATGCAAAACTCAATCCTCCTCAGTCATTAATTCATATCTTACAAATTGAAAGAGTTTTGGGTATTTAACCTTTTTACTTTTTGAAAACGCCTGGCCACATTTATGTCGCCCCAATCTCAACAGTTGAAAGACAACTTTCATAGTTATTTAGATCTCTGTAAAAAAGTTCCATTTAAAAAGCAATTGTAAATTTCAAAATTTGTTCAAAATTATAAACAGATAATATAATAGTCTATAAAAAGTGTTGGTATACGTTTCGAACATAATGCTATTACAGGGATATCCGTAAACAATGATATTTTAATGAAGACCTGGCAATCTTTAAATATTATGACATATAATCTTAACGTTGACCGTTCGTCTTACGTTTTGTCTCTTCATAATTAACTTTTGATTTTTAAACAAAGAAACAAGCGCAAAATTACATAAAATCCCGGATGTTTGTGCTGAATATATTTCCAACAGTCGTTTTTTGAAGTCTTAGCTTATGCGGGTAACCGTGTATTTGTACTAAGAGTGTCATGAAGTGAAAGTATGAAATATACGTTACCGAAATATAAATTGATGTTCTCATCTTAACCAGATTTGAAAGTATGAAGATTTCTCTCCCATGTTTCTCCTTTTAAACAAAACCTTTGGGATTCCTATACCTGCGACTGTAAACTTCGGAAATTTCATACAAAAATTAAATTACGATCTTTAACATTTTCTATAAATCTTTTTATAAGAAAATCATCAAATGGGTTACACAGTTTTTCTTAACATTTGCAAAATTTACAAAAGTGCGCGTTTTTAAAACTGGTATTAAGCGGTTCAATGCTTGCATCCCCCGTTAAGACACACATTGAAGGTGTTTAAGCGCGTAGTCTAAAGGGAAAATGGTTCGAGGCTTAAAGGTCAAAAAGCACATACGATAATGGTAAATACAAGATGGATAAAGAAAATAGACCTTCATTGCAAAATTAACCATATCTTGAATGTGGTGGGAGAGAGAGGGGGGGGGGGGGTAGTTTCTACAACCCACTGTGTTTTACATACATGTATTTTTGCACCCTGATGGTGTAAACCTTTGATATTTCAAACTTAGGTTATTTGATCTATACAGACTTCTATATATGTACTTTGCTTGTCTGTCTGAGAGTTTCTTTGTTTGTTTATCTCTATGTCTGTCCAAGAAACGTCAAACGGCTGAACCGATCGGACCCAAATTTTGTGTGGGACCGTACATGACCCCAAGGAAGGTTTTTTGGAGGCTCAAAATTACAAAAATGTGTGTCCAACAGTTTTTATTTTTGTAAAATTTAGAAATTACGCTAAAAAAAATAATGAAATCCGCGAACATTTTTTTGTTTTTTATTGTGCATAGAGCAGATAAAAATAGTCATTGTCAATCATTCAGAAATCTCTTATGTCTACAAGAGTGAGTTGCAATGATAAAGAAATTTTAGAAAATTGGGGTTTTTGGCAGAGATTTTACTCTTTACACTCATCTCTGAAGTTAATCTAAACAGTTCTAAACCCACGTTAATCTAAACAGTTCTAAACCCACGCTAATCTAAACAGTTCTAAACCCACGCTAATCTAAAAAGTTCTAAACCCACGCTAATCTAAACAGTTCTAAACCCACTCTAATCTAAACAGTTCTAAAGCCACGCTAATCTAAACAGTTCTAAACCCACGTTAATCTAAACAGTTCTAAACCCACGCTAATCTAAACAGTTCTAAACCCACGCTAATCTATGCAGTTCTAAAGCCACGCTTATCTAAACAGTTCTAAACCCATGCTATGCTAATACAAAGTGATTAAAGAGAATGTAGGCGTAATTTCGAGCGAACTTTTATATACAGATTAGTATTCAGATTCACAACAAGTACCCTTCAAACATTTGTCTGATCAAGGATGCAGGAAATATCCATTTTCTTTTACCTAAATCATTTTCTTTTGTGAATTTTCTATTAAAAGTGAACTGCGGAGTTATACTGCAGTTCTAAATAATGATTAGTAAAGGAAATCGTTTTAAATAGAAAAAGAAATGAAAAAAAGAAAGATTTCATTCTTGTTACGCAGATAGATGTGGAATTAACGAGTACTGTTGTAAATTGGACTTGCCCATATCTTTGAATTACTTTAGTGCGGTTGCTTTTAACAAAAAATACTATTCGCAAAATAATCTTTGTAAAATCCTGTTGTACCATTTAATCATAAATTTTTTGGGTTTGAATTTTTAAAAAAAACGAAAGTGCCCGTTATTGTTAAAATTATTCATAGATTATTTTTTAATTGACGTTTCTTTGGGGTTTGAAGAAGTATTTGTCCACAGATTTTTCTATAATTTGTTGAAATAAAATTTTTCTTGAATTTGGAGCAGATTTTCTACAGATACTCTCTGTACAGGTGGTTTAAGATATCTAGAAATATGTTATACAGATGGAGCAACTTAGCCTTCAATATACAAAATCTAGATGAAAAATATTTACGGTAGAATAACTCCAGGTAAAACAATTTAAAAAATTGAGTTTTTCACTTCAGATTATTGATATTTCACACTATAAAATCTCACATTTCATTTTGATATTTAAAACTATGAATTATTTCAAAATAAAAAGTTCTAAGGTTGAAACTTGAAATATCAAAGGTTTACACCATCAGGTTGCTCCGATATTGACCATTTAAGTTTTTATCAAAGACTTGATTCATATGTTCAAAAAATATGACCACAGAAGAGAATGTCAACGTAACATCATGTAAATCATGTTTAATTCTTTCAATTTCCTCTTTATCCCTGCTGCTACAGTTGACTTTTTACAGAAAATAGTCAATTTTCAGAAGAAAAAAAATTCATCATCGTCATATCTCATATAGTCAGCTCTGCAGGCCGTCTAGCCATCATGGTGGTTTTTTATTTACAATATTAGGGATGTATTTACTTAAATTTTTTTTTTTTTTCATTCTTATATTTAAAGGAAAATTTGGAGTCAAAAATATTAATGGCAGCTAATCTACGATGATTGTGAGATTATGCATTTTAAAAGTTTTTGAATTAGCTAAATATTGTAACTAGAAAATAAGGTGGACTAATATGAAAATGAAAGGTGCAACAGCAAATTTGTAATGTGTCATTTTTGTTATATCGTCGTTAATGCGACCATCATTTGTGCTACCGTCATTTATGCGACCGTCATTTATGCGACCGTCATTTGTGCTACCGTCATTTATGTGACTGTCATTTATGCGACCGTCATTTGTGCACCGTCTTTTGTTCTACCGTCCTTTGTGCAACTGTCGTTTGTGCTACTGTCATATTGGTGCTATCGTCGTTTGTGCTACCGTCCTATTTGTGCTACCGTCATTTGTGCTACCGTCATTTGGTTCACCGACATAGGGTCAAATGACTAAGGGTCAAACAACCAGGGTCAAACAACAAACGGTCAAAAACGCGACAAAGGGTCAAAATGGAAAAAAATATTTTATGTAATATTTCAGGGTTAGGTTAGGCTAAGACAATTTCTGGGCCCTATGGGGGCACTATGGCTAGGACGGCTAGGGGGCTGAGCACTGCGGCTACTAGTTCTAATGGACATAAAAATAGTTCATATTAACCCAAAAAAGTCTAAATGAAATTTTGCCCGTATGCTGCACTTTTTGACCCAATGTCGCATTTTTGACCTTTTGTCGTTTTACCCTAGGTCGTTTTACCCTATGTCCGTTTGACCCTATGGCATTTGAACCTAGGTCGTTTGACCCTATGTCAGTGAATCCGTCATTTGTGCTACAAGTAAATTTTTCGATAAGTCATTTTTGTTATGTCTCGAGATAGGCATCGTTTTTGTGAACGACTAAAATTTTGAAAACGAACAAAATTTTCGGGCATTTTTTGCATTTCTACAATATATTTTTACAATCCCGTTGGCCCCCCAAAAAGCAGCAAAACTTTTCTCCTCAAAATCAAAAGTTCAGGTAAGCAAAAATGTCTAATTCTAAAGTTTCATCGAATTACAGAATTGCAATGAGAACAATTTTTTCAGGGGAAGTTGTTTTGAAGGATCAGTTCTAGGCAAAATGTGGTAAAAATAACGAAGAATATCTATTTATTTATAGTTTACGCAAGTTGTGTGGATTATGTTTACATATTTTTATATATTATATAATAATAATTTGATACAAATATATAATTTAAATTTTAGTTATTCTAAACTTTTGATTTTGAGAGATAAAAGTTTCGCGGTATCTTAAAAATGTTTAAAAATAACATGCAGTAGAGTTGCATAAAAAGGTACGATATCTATCTATCTATCTATCTATATATATCTCTATCTATCTATCTATCTCTATATATCTCTATCTATCTATCTTTTTGTCTCCATTGTCTGTGCATCATCTCCCATTAGGGTTTGTTTTTATCGCATTGTTATTGATGTCTAGTTATATCTAGGAATAAAACAGTTCTTTTCATTTATTATTTCAGTTGTTTTGTTCTTTTTTGATCCATATATCTCATTTTCCTGTAATATATTATTAGCTGAAGAGCCCGGCATTGTCCAGGTTACAAATAGTGGCTCCCGCCGTTTACCCGCGCTTGGAAATCATGATTCATGAAGTGCCCAGCGTTGTCCGTGGAATTGAAAAAATTTCAGTCAATTTGGTCTTGTCGGTTAGCCTGCCATTGCAAACATATAAATGAGTGCAGAGCTGAACCAAGTGTAGAAAGAACAATTATTTATTTACCATAAATGATAGACATGAATAAAGCTAGATATTTCCGGTTGTCAGTTTAATAATTTTAATCAGTTAGTTTTAGATTTATTTTCATGTTTTCTAGCACAAACATATATTTCGTAATGTTATTCTACGCTTTAGCCTGGATTTCAAATTAAAAATGTAAATAACTTTTTTTTTGCAAAAAACTATTCCTAATAGCGCAAATTATATTTTTCTTGGACAACATAACATATTTATAAACTGTATTAAAGTTATCCATTTTTGTCACATTTTGTAATCCCAATATTTCTGCAACCTGTTGATGTAGTCAAACTTTGAATTGTGTCCGATTAACTATTCTAATACAGCAACATCATCAGGTTGCAAAGTTTTAGGGATTTGAAAATTTGAGATTGAGGCAAAAACTCAATTCCTTTGACATAAAAATTTCTAAAATCAACTTAGTCACTTTTGCTTGCATTGCTTTTATCCAATGCTTTCAAAATATTGATAGTGTTTTTTTTATAAATAATCAGATTTATAAAACAAAAGTTTGTTGAATATGTTCACTGCAAACTACGCAGAATGCAAATATATGCGATTAATAACAATTATATGACTTTGTGACCTCAAAACTCCTCTAGTTTAGATTAACAGCACAAGTAAGATTTCAATCTTGCTATTGACCTGAGTTTGAAATATGCTGGATCAAAATGTTAATATTTTAACAATGAAATTTGCAAAAGAAAATATTTACTTTTTGATAAACACACATCCTAAACATACATCCTAAACACACATCCTAAACACACATCCTAAAACATAAATGTATAATACTAGACTTTTAGGGCAAGCTTAAATTCAGAATTTAAATTCTCTTTTGACGGTCTAAATCCTTTCCATGGGTCACGTTATAGTTGCCACACAAATGTTCAATTATATAAAAGATAAATAAATCAAAAAGTAAAGTTTGTGGAACACAATTTTTCCTCCTGACCCATGGCCATGATTAAAGATTAACAATTCAGAATTTTAACAATTTTAAAGAAAATATGAAACATAAAGTTTATAAAAACAGAGTTTGTAGTTAAAAGAATTTTTATACTGGAAATTAAAAACTTAAACGAATTGTGGTTTTTTTTATTTTATTTGTCCCTTTTAACATTTTAAACGTTCATACAGAGAAGTGAGGTAGTTTCTTAAATATACATGAAAATATATGTAGAACAATGTTTTAAACTGTTGAATATTGCTAAATGAGGGTTAGAGCCAGTTGTTTTAAGTAGTTTATACATCTAGAACAAGTGTATTTAAAACAATTGTTAAATGTAACAAATATTTCAAGGATTTTTGATCATGCTACAAGTTTAAAAGTTCCATGGATTTTCTTATTATTTCAAAGATTAATCTTAATATATTTCAAAGATTTTCTTGTAATCTTACTATATTTCAAGGGTTTTTGTAATAAATAAAAATGCTCAAATATTTCAAGTAGTTGTGATCATTCTATTTCAAGGAGTTGTGATCATTCTATTTCAAGGAGTTGTGATCATTCTATTTCAAAGTTTAAAGTATTTAAATTCGTAAAACTGCTATGGTCAAAATTCTGAACATTTTTAAGGATTTTCGTAACATTGAAGGAATTCTGAAATGATTTAAGGATTTTATTAAAATCTTAAGAATTCAGAAATAGTCCCAGGTGTTTTTGTTTTATAAATTGAACAAAACTTCAATAATTTAGTTGAGCTTACTTTACAATTATTCAAATACAAATTTGCTATTTTAGTACTTTGATGATTTATACAGTCTTATTTTTCCTTCAGAGCTTCTGAATCTAATTATGCTTGAGGGGCTTCTGCAGCTTCGGCGGCGGCAGCTTTGGTTTTAGCAGCTTCGGCTTTAGCAACTTCTGCTACGGCAGCTTCGGCTACAGCAGCTTCGGCTTTAGTAGCTTCGTCAGCGGCAGTTTCAGCTTTAGCAGCTTCGGCGGCGGCAGTTTCGGCTTTAGCAGCTTCGGCGGCGGCAGCTTCGGCTTTAGCAGCTTCAGTGGTGGCAGCTTTGGCTTTAGCAACTTCAACTTTATCAGCTTCAGCTTTATCGGCTTCGGCTTTAACAGCTTTGGCTTTAGCAGCTTCAGCTTTAGCTGCTTCACCGGCAGCAGCATCTGCTTCTTTGGCTTTGGCATCAGCTACAGCAGCTTCAGCAGATTTGGCGGCAGCAGGATCAGCATTAGTCTTCTCGGCAGCATTTACTGGGCCCATTAAAGTTTTAACCTGAGCTTCAAGCTTTTGAATTTTAGTAGCACAGTTTGCCTAAACAATTTAATATTAATAGAATTCATATATTTTTTCTTTCTGAGAATAACATTTTGTTTCGCGCCGGTCGGCGACTTATAAGTTAACATGAAGGACTGAAATGGTTTCTCTCAGAACGAAAGGTACAGAACGGTAGAAGGAAAAGTTTATTCATCTTCAGGTGTTTATACACTAAAAATACATAATAATTAGAAAAATACAAATAATTTTTATCTATTTACATATAAAAGTTATAAGAAATTAGTATTAATTACATACCAATGACGCTCTGGGGTACAACTAGATTCTTCAAGTATTCAGTCAACACTGACTGATTTATGGATAAGTTTGTATATAGTGCAGTACGGTCAATGTTTGTAAACAAAACCGGACCAGAATAAACAAAAAATTAAGGAAATAGGGGCGTTCAATTTTCTTATGTTAATTCATTAAACCACAAAAGATCGCGATATAAAACTCGCGAAACACATTTTTATCTTATATCTCAGGTCAAAATTTGTATAAGATGTTGCTCCTGTGTTTGAAAAGATTAACAAGAAAAAGGCCTAACTTCTGGCAGACATTAGACAATTAGACAATTAGACAATTAGACAATTAGACATTAGACAATTTGTATTAGATGTTGCTCCTGTGTTTGAAAAGATTAACAAGAAAAAGGCCTAACTTCTGGCAGACATTAGACAATTAGACAATTAGACAATTAGACAATTAGACATTAGACAATTAGGATTTATGTCGATTATCAAGTTTTTCTGATCAGAAGCCATGCAAATTTGCTGCTTGCAAAAATACAAGAATCAAGGTATTAATTAATTCGAATCAAAAGTTCCCAATATGAAAATCTAGTTTATACATATTTTTTCAAGTTGTTTGCATGAAATTAAAACAGATTGAGCTGGAAAGTCTTGTGTTGGATACCCTTATTCCAGTTCACTTAATTTCAAGTTTTACTTTTGATTATCTAATCAATCCACTCTTTTGTATATCTCTGCTAGCAGAGGGGAGGAAGGCCGCAGTAATTTATTTCTCGTCCGAGCCACCTCAAAATCTCGTCCTTCGTTTATTATGTGTTTTTAAGTTTTTAAATCTTGAAGATAAAGCTATTTTTTAAAAATCAGGCCACGTTAGAGCATAAAATATGGATAGACTAAGGTATTGCAATGATTACATCATGTTGAAATCTTCAAAGCCGTGAGAATGATGTCAAACTTTATTTAGGTGAAACTTCAATCTCTTCTGCCTCCGTAATGGCTAACCTTTGTGATACAAAACAAATAGCAAAATATTTGGCATACCTCTGCCTATAATTTTCCCCATGGAACCACCCGGAAAAATTCTATGGTTTTCGCTAAAATTAACAAAACAGATCAAAGTTCTATAAACTTGGAATTATTTGTGGTATTCTACACATAGAATATCTGAAAATGCGCGTAAAAAAGGTGAATATTTTTTAGGACATTGTACTCAAAAACTTAAATTCTACTGAAAAAATTTCTTTCTATTTACAAAAATTTAATATTTCGTTAATGCTCTAACGTGACCGGATTCTTAAAAAATTGTTTTATCTAGGAGAATTGAACGCTTTAAAAAGATAATATTCGAAGGACGAGGATTTCGAGGTGGCTCGCAGTAGAAATTGAGGAGAATATGGATCGGACTAGAAATTGTTTTGGCTGGCCTTCCTCCCCTCGCTAGAAGCATGCTGGGTTCCGAATAAAAAGGGTTCTCTCATTGCAGGGGAAATCAGTTCCAAAACTAACACTTTGCCTATTTTTAACAACGAGTGTTAGAAATGAGCCAAATCTGCAAAGTTATCTTGCAGATTTTAAAAGTAGAGCATTAGAGCTTTCCAATGATGTACAATTTTTCATATTTTGACATCAAACATGGGATTTATATGGGGGGGGGGGTAAAATTTACTCCCCCCCCAGCGTATCCTGGTTTTCAAGTACCCCAGTAGGGATGGGGTTAAAATAATAATAAGGTATAAAAATTAATTTTTGATGATATTGGTTTTCATTTTCAAAGATACACCAATTTTGAAACAATTACCGCATTTCAGCTAATGTCGCGTTTTCGGAACATATCCTGGTTTTGAGACAATTACTCGAATTCATATCAATGTCAATTTTCAAGCATTTACACGCTAACGTAACAAAACAAGTTTTTTTGATAAGGTAAAATATAAACAAAATAGAAAACAAAAAAATACAGATTAAATATAGATTTCAATAGAAATCCGGCAAAAAATTCTTTTTTTTTAAATGTGGGATGTTAAATCAAATTTTATCTCTTATATAACAAACGAAATAGGGAGATGAAAATTTTAGAAATATTATAGCAATTAATTTAGTCTTCATAAGATAATTTTTATTTTCAGTGATTTATTTTGTAAGTTATGAAAATGAGTTTTGTTCTGAATTGAGGATTATATTTAAAAAGGGGTAAGTGGGTTTTGTCTCGAAAAGGCGACAATGATTCAAATTCAGGATATGTTCGAAAATGAAAAACTTGTCATTGTCTTGAAAACGGTCAAGGGTTTTAATATAAAAAATACTCCGTTTATAACTTTGATTCCAGAAAAAAAATTATAGATTTGGAATTGTTATCCTTTCATGCTTAGTAAAATGTTGGTTATAGTTTTAATTATCGACTTTTACTCTGGATATGGGCCAGGATCCTAAAAAATCCAATCTTTTAATTTGTGCCCATTTCTAAATGTTAGAAATGGGCCAAGTTTTTGTTTTGGAATTAATGCATATGTCCCTATCTTGGCTGTTCGGTTTTGGTGGCATTTTAGACACATAAAGTTTAAATTATTCTGCAGATTAACCGAAAAAGGAGATAAAGAATCGATACTAGCTGCATCTTCTTAGATTAGAATCACCTGTGCAGCCGTTGTATTCTGTAATTGTGCAGCATATTCTTTTATCTTAGCATTCAATTTTTCAACCTCATCAGACTTAGTCTATAAAAATCATTATAAATTATCATAAATTCAAAAGAATGGAACGGCCGAAACAAAAGGATACAAACGAAAAAGGAACAAACAAAGCAGAAATAAGGAACAAATGAGGAACGAACGAGGAACAAATGAGAAACAAATGAGGAACAAATGAGGAACAAATGAGGAAAAATGAGGAACATATGAGGAATAAATGAGGAACAAATAAAGAACAATTAAAGAACGAATGAGGAACAAATGAGGAACGAAAGAGGAACGAAGAGGAACAAATGAGGAACAAATGAGGAACAAATGAGGAACAAATGAGGAACAAATGAGGAACGAATGAGGAACAAATGAGGATCGAATGAGGAACGAATGAGGAACAAATGAGGAACGAATGAGGAATGAACAAGGAATGAACAATCCAGTTGAAAGCCAAATTAAATGAACCTGAAGGGACGATTTAAAAAAAAAGAATGTGCTTGGCAGTCTGCCCCATTGTATTTACTATAGTAGTCTTGAAACATGAGATATTGCTTATCTCTACACGTAATTTGGATATCTATAGAGGGGGAAAAAAGGTTAAGAAAAAAACAGTTGACTCATATTCTCTAATTGGCTGATAGATTTTATTCAGTTTCAGATTGCATGGTTGGACCTTTAGTTACTAAATTAATCTGTTTAAGTACTAAAGATACGGGTTATGCCTTTAGTAAGGGATTAGCAATACATACGTTTTAATTCTGGACCGGTTTCTAGGAAAACAACATTGTTGTGGATTAGCAATACATAAGTTTTAACTTTGCACCGGTTTCTAGGAAAACAACATTGTTGAGGATTTTTTAAAGATTATTCACCTTAACCTCATATTCTAAATTTGCAGCTTTTGTTCCGCATTCAGACATTAAATTCTCAATTTCCTCTTTTGCTCCCCTAAAGATCAATATGTTAATATGATCTTGATCCTGATCTTGATCCTGCTCTTGATCCTGATCTTGATCCTGATCTTGATCCTGATCTTGATCCTGATCTTGATCCTGATCTTGATCCTGATCTTGATCCTGATCTTGATCCTGATCTTGATCCTGATCTTGTATTACCTCTCTAACATAAGGTTTCCTGCTATAGAGATATTTTCCTTCTTCACATAAATCAGGTTAATCATTGAAACTAAAAAAAATTAATTTTTCTAAATTGCATTATTTTTTTTAACTTGATATACTTTTATAAATTTTTTTTATTTGCATAAATCTTAAAATTCGAGCAATATATCTGAAAACTGAGGCAGTAGGTATTAAAGCCCAACTTTAAGCATAAAGTGTGTTGAGTGATAGCAGGCTATCCCAGGGAACTTTTATTTATTTTGCTTTAAGTGAAGTTCAGGGCTCAAATACAAGTGTTGAATTACCATTGGTCCAACCTGCAGTTTACGTCACCATTCGCCGGGTCATTTTGAATTTGCTTGTGTAAAGTGAAACATATATCGGATAGATTGAGATCAGGATGAGTAGCTTAAAAAATCTACAACAATTGGTTCGTTCCTTACTTATCCCAGCTCTAAGAACTATAATGTAAAGACAGAATTTGAGGTGTACGCATTTTTAGTACTGCAGTGTACTATCTCTGGGTGGTAAAGTAAACAGAGAGTGTCACAGCCTGCCATGGGATCCATAAAAAGCAATGAAATGATGATAGTCGATACTTTTAGGGAATTATCAAAAAAATTTTAATTAAATACTTTCCCCCCTCATCCCTTTGTATATGGGCGTTTGTGTGACAGGAACATACTCCGGAGAAACTTTAAAATAATTTCTCTAGAAAAATTCTGGAGAAATTCTTTGGAAATTTTTTAGAATAACTTTTTAATTCTGTGGAAGCAAATTCAGAGAATTTCTTGAGAAATTTCTAGCTAAATTTTGTAAGTGAGTAAGAAAAGTGGTAGAATTTTGGAAAATTTTACATTTAAAATGGTTAAAAAACAAAAGATTGGAAAGAGAATATTTAAAAAAAAATAATAACCATAGATTAATAATTCAATACAGATAGAACAGCTGTTTTATGAAGATTTATGGATTTTTATGTTTATTGCCACAGGGTTATTGTCAACGAAAAATATCTAAATCTTGATAGAACGACATCTCTTGTTCTATCTGTATTGTTTTTAATCTATGGTTGGAACTTTGAAAGGAAGACTGAAACCTGAAATTTTAAAAGGAAAGGGTGCTAGACGCTTTGAACTAAAACTTTACCTAGAGCAGCTGCACAGCTGATGAAGATTAATATGGCGTTATTCATTTCCATTCAATATTTGTAGAACATCTGCAAAATTAAAATAGATATTAGATTTAAATATCAAACAAATCAAAACAAAAACAAGAGATAATGCCAAAATATTTATTTATAGTTTGATCCCCCTCCTCCTTCCATTGTCTCTATATTAAATAGTAATCTCTGGTTTTCTGTCTGGTTGTATGTTGGATGGGGTGGGAGTCATGCCTTTAATTTTAAAATGATTTTTTTGTGATTTGTATGAAGGTCAAACTAGCAATTAACACTAGGAATATTAATGATAATAATCGCAGTCAACCCTTTATCCTCTAAATAATTTACTTGAACTCCCTCCATATTTGTATTTCCAAAGTTCAATAAATAAAAAATTATATTGATACTTTTCCCACAAATGTTCTCGTTATTTTTGAAAAAAATCATGTTTTCCAGATTTAGATGCACCCGTAGCTGATGACTATGATGCTACTACCCCTAGCTGCTGACTATGAATATGATGCTACTACCCCTAGCTGCTGACTAAGATGCTACTACCCCTAGCTGCTGACTATGAATATGATGCTACTACCCCTAACTGCTGACTATGAATTTGATGCTACTACCCTTAGCCTCTGACTATGATCCTACTATCCCTTGCTGCTGACTATGATGCTACTACCCCTAGCCGCTGAATATGATGCTACTATCCCTAGCTGCTGACCATGATGCTACTACCCCTAGCTTCTGACTATTATGCTACTTCCCCTAGCTGCTGACTATGATGTGACTACCCCTAGCTGCTGACTATGATTCTTCTATCCCTAACTGCTTATTATAATGCTACCACCCCTAGCTGCTGACTATGATACTATATACTATCCCTAGCTGCTGACTAAGATGCTACTACCCCTAGCTTCTGACTATGATGTTACTACCCCTAGCTGCTGACTAAGATGTTATTACCCCTAGCTCCTGACTATGATGTTACTACCCCTAGCTGCTGACTATGATTCTACTACTCCTAGCTGCTGACTATGATTCTACTACCCCTAGCTGCTGACTATGATTCTACTACCCCTAGCTTCTGACTATGATGTTACTACCCCTAGCTGCTGACTAAGATGTTATTACCCCTAGCTCCTGACTATGATGCTACTACCCCTGACTACTGAATATGATGCTACTACCCCTAGCTGCTGACTATGATGCTACTATCCTTAACTGCTTACTATGATGCTATATACTATTCCTAGCTGCTGACTTTGTTGTTTTAAGTAGTAGGCAACATCTAGAACAAGTGCATTTAAAACAATTGTTAAATGTACCAATGATTTCGAGGCTACTATCCTTAACTGCTTACTATGATGCTATATACTATTCCTAGCTGCTGACTATGTTGTTCTAAGTAGTATGCAACATCTAGAACAAGTGCATTTAAAACAATTGTTAAATGTACCAATGATTTCGAGGCTTCGATCATGCTACAAGTTTATAAGTTCCATGGAGTTTTTTTTTACTATTTCCAGGATTAATTTTCGTAATACCGGAAGAGTTCTGTTATACTTTTTGTAAAATCTTAAGAACCCAAAAATAATCCTAGATTTTTATGAAGAAATAAGTATTTTTGTTTTGTTTTATTTAATTGAACAAAACTTTAAGAATTTAAAAACTACACAATAAAACAGTTTTAGTTGTGCTTTCTTTGCAATCACACAAAATTTAAACACAAGTTAGGTATTTAGTATTTCAAAAATGTTTCTAAAAATTGTATTTTTCCTTCAGCGCTTCTGATTATGCTTTAGGGGCTTCTGCGGCTTTTGCAGCTTCAGCTTTAGCAGCTTCAGCTTTAGCGGCTTCAGCGGCAGCAGCATCAGCTGCTTCTTTGGCTTTGGCATCAGCGGCAGCAGCTTCGGCAGATTTGGCAGCGGCAGCATCAGCTTTAGCTTTCTCAGCAGCAGTATTAGCAGCATTTACTTGGTCGGTTAAAGTTTTAACCTTATCTTCAAGCTCTTGAATTTTAGTATTACAGCTTGCCTAAACAATTTAATATTAATGGAGTTCATATATGTTTCTTACTATGAATGTTTATTGATTCTATATATAAGGTCAGAATTGTTATAATACGTTTCGCTTATCTACAGCGCCTGTTTTAGAATTTGCTGCTTGTAAAAATACAAGTAATCTGTTAATAATCGGTTTGAAGAAAAAAATTCCGCTAGGAAAATCGAATAAAAATGGAATCTATACAATTCTTAATAGTAGATAACGTAGATAAGATAAGATAAGTAAAACCTCTTAATATTTTGTATTATCTATGGTTAGGAATGAATGAAAAAGAAACATTTCTGTGTAAAATCATTTTGAAATAAGTAGATTTGTCATAGTAAATAAGCAAAAAACGCGCCGTGACTTTGTTAAATATTGTAAAATGTACATCAAATACAAAAATACTTTTATCACACCCGCAAATATAAAAATATAATAATCATATGTCTTAATTGTAAGTTCCACTGATTAAAATAAAAAAAGATAAATGTTCCAATTAAAATGAATGTAATGTGACCTCAAATTCTTTTTTTAATAGAATCCATTTTTTTAATGAAGTGAAACGAACAGAGCTGGACACGGAATCCCAATATCCAGTTTGGACACTTTCTTTTAAAATATCACTATAGTCTAAAAACAATGAGAGTTCTCTAATTGAGTGGCTTGACACTCTGGTCAGTTGAATTTTAGACACTGGATATCATATATAGATTAAAGGATTCAGCAGATTAACATACAGAGAAGATCAAGCATTGATCTCAATATATTCAGTATAAAATATTGTCCAGCTCTGGAATTTGTACTGAACCAAATACAAACTTAGGTCAAGCTTTGTTTAATTATGCAGTTAACATATTGCGTAAATAAAGAAAGTTTCGGTGTAAAACTGTTTCTTCATAGAATAAAATCACCTGTTCAACCTCAGCATTCTGTACTTGTGCAGCATATTCTTGGATCTTAGCATTCAAGTTCCCAACCTCATCAGACTTAGTCTAAAATTATTATAAATTATCATTAGTACAAAAGAATGGAACTGATGGAACAAAAGGATAAAAACGAGCGACGAGGGAAGGAGGAAAGAAAGAGGAACGAAGGAGTAACTAACTAGGAACAAACAAGGAACAAATGAAGAATGAATGAGGAACAAACCAGGAACAAAACCAGGAACAAACTAGGAACAAACAAGAAACAAACGAAGAAAAAATGAGGAACGAATCAGGAGGGAAAGAGGAACAAATGAGGAACAAATGAGGAACAAATGAGGAACAAATGAGGAACAAATGAGAAACAAATAAGGTACAAATGAGAAACGAATAAGAAACGAAGAAGAACAAAAGAGTAAAAAATGAGGAACTAATGAGGAACAAATGCTGAACAACTAAGGAACAAATTAGGAACGAATAAGGAACAGACAAGGAATCAAGCGAAGAACATTCGAGTAATAAGCGACTCACCTGCAAGCCATCGTAAAGTAACCTGGTAAGACGATTTAAACAATAAGAATGTGCTTAGCAGCCTTAACCATTTTATACACAATAGTAGTCTTAAAATATGAGATCGGAAATAGCGCTTATCTCTAAATGTAAGTTAAAAAAGGTTAAAAAACAGCTGACTCATATTTTCCCGATCTCTAATTGGCTGATAGATATTATTCAGCTTCTGATTGGTTGGACCTTTGTTATTATATTAATCTGTTTAAAAAGTTTGCTCACCTTAACCTCATTTTCTAAATTTTTGGTTTTTGTTCCGCATTCCGACATTGCAATCTCAATCTGCTCTTTACTAGCTCTAGAATATTAATATGTTTATTTATCATTGTTCTTGATCCTGATCTTGATCCTAATCTTGATCCTGATCTTGATCCTGATCTTGATCCTGATCTTGATCCTGATCTTGATCCTGATCTTGATCCTGATCTTGATCTTGTATTACCTCTCAGACATAAGGTTTCCTGCGATTGAGATATTTTCCCTCTTCACATGAACCAGGTTGATCATTAAAACTAAAAATAATTTATTAAAAAAATTTTTTAAGATTTATTTCTAATTTTTATTTTTCATCAATTTCATTTTTAACTGCTGCTGATGGAAGAAACTAGTTCTTTTTTCAAGGTAAATTTTCAAAAATAAAATTAAGCAGTTGAGCAGATTTTAAGGTTAGAACCATATGTAAAATTTTACTACGTTCTTAACCCTATTCCCTGAATTATCCCCCCCCCCCCTCCTCAATATTTTCTTTCAATATTTCGTCTATAACATTTCTTTCAATCATTTTGCAAAAAGTGTTCAAACAACTTCATGAGCCAGAAATATGACAAGCCATACATTGAGAGGAGTCCTGGACCTGGTGAATTTAAATAAGAATAAATATATTTAAAATTTGTCTAAGCTAAGCATATATTCAATCAGATTTCCAGAGAAATTTCGCACTTGCTCGCATTCCCTTTGTGGAAAAAATTATTAATCCAAAATACAAGTATGACAATGTACAGAACTAAATATGATAAAATTTAAACATAAATTAGGCAACGATGTGAACAGAAATTCTAGGGAATTTTTCGATAAAATTTTGTAGAAAAATTCTTTGAAAATTTCGAAACTAACTTTTTAATTTTGTAACAGCAAATTTAGAGAATTTCTTGAGAAATTTCCAGGAAATTCTCCAAAGTGAGTCAGCAATTAGCAAAGTGTTAGAATTTACTTTTTTATATAACCCTATTAAATTACAAGGTTAAAACAACTATGGAAAGAGGATATTCGCGTAAGAACATAAATTGGAACTTTTCAGGCAGACAAAACAAAAAAATGAAATTTTAAAGGGCGGGGGCGCAAAATGCTTTGAAATAAAACTATACCTAGAGCAGCTGCGCAGCTGATGAAGATTATGGCGTTACTCATTTTTATTTAATATTTGAAGGAAACCTGAAAAATAAAAATAAGTATTAAATATCAAACAAAACAAAACAACAACAAGAATTAAAACCAAAATATTCATGTTAAATTTAATCCCTCCTCCCCCCCAACCTTTATATGATGTTCTATATATAGAAAGTAGTAATCTCTGGCTTTTGTCAGATTGTATGTCCAATCATAACTAATGAACTCGTCATTCTTTTCATTTTTTAATGCTATTTTCTTGGGATTTTGCATAAAAGTTAGTTTAGTGATTAACTCCAGGAATATTAATAATAATAATAATAATAATGATAATGATATTAATAATAATAATAATCGCAGTAATCCCTTATCCTCAAATGAATTTCTTTTTGTATTTTCGAAATGCAAAAAATAAAAAATATAACAATTTTCCTCGTTATTTTTGAAAAAAAATAATGCTTTCCATATTTTAGATGCTAATACTTATTGGTGCTGACTGAGTTGCAATTACCCCTAGCTGCTGACTGATGCTACTACCACTAGCTGCTGACTGATGCTACTACCACTAGTTGCTGACTATGATGCTTCTACCCCTAGCTGCTGACTATGATGCTACTTCTTATTGGTGCTGACTAAGATGCTATTACCCCTACCTGCTGACTATGATTCTACTACCCCTAGCTGCTGACTCTGATGCTTCTAACCCTAGCTGCTGACTATGATGCTACTCCCCATAGCTGCTGACTATGATTCTACTACCCCTAGCTGCTGACTATGATGCTATTACCCCTACCTGCTGACTATGATTCTACTACCCCTAGCTGCTGACTATGATTCTACTTCCCCTAGCTGCTAATTAACTATGATGCTACTACCCCAACCTGCTGACTTTAATGCTACTATTTCTAGCTGTTAATTAACTATGAGGCTTCTACCCCTGGCTGCTGACTATGATGCTACTTCCCCTAGCTGCTAATTAACTATAATGCTACTACCCCGAGCTGCTGACTATGAAAGAATGAAACAATTAATTTTTCTCCAGATGTTCAATAGATCAGCTGTTTTGGACAGATGTTTAGAAAAAGGAATAATTAAGATAATTAAATTTGAGATATTTTTAAAAACTGATATTTATATTTATCATATTTATCATAAAGTTGATGGAACTATTAAACTTCACAAAAGAAAAAATGACAATGTTTTTTTTATCATTTTTTCAAACCATAGAAATTAAACCGGCTCACGGCTTTACGAAAATAATTTCTTTTTTTCTGATCTGTATAAACACAACATAATCTTTAGAGAAGTATCGTTTGTCAAAGTTTTTAATAGGAATCTAGGAATGGGTTTAATATAAATATATTTAGACTTTTTTGTGAGAATTGGCTCTTGATTGTTCAGAAGTTGACTTTTGAATTATTCCACGTATCTAAAGGTCTTACTTACCTGTTTCTGATTTAATTTAGTTTTTAAAAAGAAGTCCTAAATCGTCACTGTTAAATGTGTACAAGTACTTTCCTACAGGGTTACCCACAAAGGATGAGACTTAAGAAGTCTCTTTCCTCATATTCATGATTCTTTGCCACTGTAAACGTGTTTCTTTCTTTGTCAAATTTGAAAAGCCATGAAAACTTAAATCCAAAGCAGCTAGATTTTATCTAATTTCAAGTCGTCTTTACATTCTCATACTTTGTGGGTAACCCTGTATGTCTAGTTGCTCAAATTGTCTTGCAGTAAGATTTCAATCCACGTAGATGTACTGAGTAAATCAAACTGTTTATACACTAGTGTTATGTGCTTTGTTTAGACCTGGGTAAACTTACAATCCAAGAAGAAGTTCTGAAAAGTCAACGAACAAAAAAGTGGCATAATAGGGACAAAAAAGTGGTATAAACGGAACAGAGAAAGTGGCATAAAAGGGACAAAAAGTGGCATAAAAGGGACAAAAAGTGGCAAAAAAATGAGTAAAAAGTGTGATAACAGGGACAAAAAAGTGGCATAAAAGGGCATAAAAGTGGCATAATAGGGGATAAAAGAGCATAAAAGGGACTATAAGTAGTATTACAAATGATTATGTCCGATTCAAAACCCTTTCTAAAACCCTTTCCCGTTGGCATTAAATTAACAAATTCCAATTGCCAATTTTGTTAACGTGTATCCCCAATGCAATCGATAAAAAATAGGTAATTCTTTTTTAATATAAGGAACTTTTGTTGTAATTTTAAGTAACAATTATCCTTTGAATCTTATCAGATCAATAATTTAAAAATAAAGACGTTTTTCGACAGCTTGAAATATGTTTAATTTTTACAATTTTTTTATTTTTTTCCTTAGCAAAAAATCATTAAGTAGCTTTTAAAGAGAACCAATAATTGAGAGAAAACAGAACAGTTTTTAAATCATCCATTCTTGTTCCGAAAAAACTTTTCAATGGTAAAAGGCAACTTCCTTTTATAAACATCATAACGGGGTAGTCAGACTGTGTAAAATTCCTAAACGAAATGAAGTTCTTGAAATTAAATATAATCACAAAATTCAGTTAACAAACACAACTTCTTGAATTCTATCAGACAGCTTTGTTAACGAATTTTAGATCTTGAACATTGTCAGAAAGTTTCATTAAAATGAAATTTTTCAAAAGTTATTAAAAAATTCCATAAACAAACACATGTTCTTGAATATTATCAGAAAGTTTCGTTAACGAACACAAGTTCTTGAACATTTATCAGAAAATATTCCGTTAACGAACACAAGCTCTTTAATATAATTAGAAAATATTCCGTTAACGAATACAAGTTCTTTAATATTTTTAGAAAATATTCCGTTAACGAACACAAGTTCTCTAATATTATTAGAAAATATTCCGTTAATGAACACAAGTTCTCTAATATTATTAGAAAATATTCCGTTAACGAACACAAGTTCTCTAATATTATTAGAAAATATTCCGTTAACGAACACAAGTTTTCTAATATTATTAGAAAATTCCGTTAATGAAAAGAACTTCTTAAAAAGTATTAGAAAGCGTAATATAAAGAGAAAGAAAAACTGAATTGATTGGGAGTAATCTATACGTAATCACGTGCCCACCCTTAGCTTTAAATGTATACTGTAAACATTAGAAATTAACAGGTAATAAACCTGGTGAAAAACAACCTCAAATATAAATCAGAAAGCATATCTATCAATGTGTTGAATAGGCTATATACAGAGCGTCCCATATCATATTAGATTATCTCCAATCTTTAATGCCAAAATAATTACACAAATACTCGAAAAATGTAGCATTTTCTGCCAAAAAATTGTATTAACCTTAATTAAATTTTCAAAATGATTTATTCTTCCTAAATTTTCTTATTTGTCCCCCAAATCGTAATTTTGATCCATTGCCAATGTCTAATTTGATGTGGGACACCCTGTATACCTACCAAGGATGGGTCTTTAAAGACGACCTACAAAACTTTAAATATAATTATTCTGGAAGCCTGTACGGGTGTCCCACGAAACAAAACAGTAGAAAGACGACTTATGTATTTTGAAACATTAACCACAAAATTCTCCTAGTAAGGAAATTCATAAATGTGGTCTGTATCTTTTTATGTTGTCAATGTTACCGGAGAAAATACGAATTTCAATTGTGAACATTTTATCATATTATCAAAAACAAACAGAAATTTCGCGTATATTATAAAAAGAAATTTTGTTGATTTTCAAAAGAGAGATTCTTAATTAGACACAAAAATGTATTAAAATTTTACAACTAATTTATCCCGCTGTGTTTTCTTTCTGATTTCAATATCCCACTGTGTCTCTAAACAAGAATCTTATTTGCAGTAAAATATTTTTTTCTTAATAAAACACCAAAATTAGGAATTTCTTTATGGTTTAAGTCGAAATAGAAAAAAAAACTTTAAAAGAACTTCATTATAAAGATTTTCTTTCAAGTATTGAATAGTTATAATCTGAATGAAGATATTATTCTGCCTCCAGCGGATCATTGAAATCCAAAACTTCAAAATATATTTACTTTAAAAGAACTTTTGTTCCAAATGTTAAATTTAAAAAAAAATGTTACCAGTAAACCAAATAAATAAATTCATCTTTGGAAGTATAGTTCTTTTGTAATCTTTAGAATATGTAAATTTATTAGTTTGTACAATTTCACAAGCGGCATGACTTTCAAAGTCTGTCCAAGCCTCAGGGCTTAGCCCCCATTGCAATTGGAAAATTTTCCCTTGGGAAATCACCCTTTGGAAAATACCTTTGAGAAAATACCTAAAACCAAATTCAGGAGTTTTTAGGATAAGTTTTTTTTATCATAATTCGGAACAGTACGCAAAACGAATGATCCCCTTTTAATGAAATGTATGTGATATATGTAACCTTACTTACTCTACAACTTTATTTAAAACTTTTCTGGTGTATCACCATCAAAGGGGGAAAGTGGAATCAAATTAGTGACAAAGTTTATCCCAATGACACCAAACCAAATTATAGAGATTTTTATCCAGCTAGCCTCTTAAAGCAAAGGAGGCAGGATTTTAATTTCAAAAAATTGAATGCATTCCGTCCAGTCGAGTATTTCAAGTCCTAACCTATAGAATTGCCATTATGCAACTTTTGTACTATCATTCCATAATTTTTATTATTCTGTTCATTTCCAGTATTTTATCAACCTTTGTCAGCAATAAATAGATAGAGCGTCTTATATTATATTGGATTATCTCCAAGACTTAGCGCTGAAATATGCTGAAAAAACTTAAGAGTTTTTTAGCATTTACATTTTTATTTTAGTCTTTTTTTATTTATTCTTTTTAATTATCTGATTATTCGTCTTAGCATGTTCCGCCTTAAATGAAAAGACCACCTTAAAAATGTTTAAATGTTTATGGATAAAATAGTCTCAACAAACCTAAAACAACCTTTGTCTCTTAGTCTCCAACTTTTCGCTTACTTTTTTCCTTTTTATTCATTTTAATAAGGGGAAGAAAATGCCAAGGAAGGATGATAATAAAAAAGGCTTGTGGGTCTCAATCCTCCTCAGTCTTCAATCCTTAGTTTTTTGACTCCAGCTTTTGGTATCCTGAGCGCATCGAGCGCTGGGATTAACATATTAAGATTTAAATTTTCCTTTTTTTAAAGTCTAGAAGAGTCTTAGAAATGTGACGTAGATAGAGTCCGTTAACTTCTAACTTGAGGTCATCAAATATTTGCCATTTTAACCAAATATAAAGAAATTTGGCAATTTTGATCCCTGAGTCATTATCTAAATAATAAAACAAGACTATAGCCTATAGCCGGCCGAACGGCTGAACCAAATGGGCTGAATTTTTTTTGTAGACATTCGTGATTGGCCGGGAGGTGGCTTAGGCTAAAAAAAATTCGAAATAATTTTTTTCGACATTTTGTTTTTTTTAAATATTTTTTTTTCAAATATATTTTTTTTCACGGGAAACGCCGGGCCCTTCAGCTAGTATCTAATAATGTAAGGTTGTAATCTCTGTTTTGTTATCCGATCATAACTCAGGAACCCCTGGACCGTTTTTCCTCAAATTTTGATTGGGGAACTCGGGAGATCCACAAGAATGTTCTTAGCTTGGTTTTGAGATACTAAGTTGAGTGGGCGACTTTAATGGCGAAAATTTATTATTCCGAAAAAGTCAATCAAGTGCGGGTAAACGGCAACGTAACTTTTAGAACCTCGGCAGCGCTAGGTTTCCAACAAACTTTCCCAAGGTTTTTCTTTAAAGCAAACAAAATGATTTTTGACCAGAAAAATGAAGGATTTCTTTCATCTTGTTTTAAAACTTTTTAAATCCATTTGAAAAGCACTGTGAAAAGCAAAGCTTCTTGATTTTGATTCATGCTTTTTGCTTTTGATATTTTCAAATGTTGTTTTTGGTGTTTTCAAATTACACCTTTAGAGTGATTTACTTCACGGTCAAAGCATCCAAAGTGTTAAAAGACATATTTAAGCTCTATTACTGTGTTAGGTCAGAAAACGCGTTAAGTTTCCTCGATATATAGGTTGGTTGTTCGAGTATTACTCCCGACTATTTACCAGGGATTGTACTGTATAATCTCTATCTATCTAACAAAGACGACTGTATATTTATGGTTTCCTACAACTATAAGCTTCGTTCCTTCTTTGCTAACTCATCTAATATGCCATTTAGAGGCCACATTCAAGG
Organism: Eurytemora carolleeae; assembly: GCF_000591075.1. NCBI lineage: Eukaryota > Metazoa > Arthropoda > Copepoda > Calanoida > Temoridae > Eurytemora > Eurytemora carolleeae. The sequence goes on along the minus strand of NW_019397056.1, from coordinate 63,432 downwards.
CAAAGCCTAAATTTAAACTTGGTAGTTTCAACATCAAGTTGTAACCCTAAACATGTAGTACGCATATAGTAAATGCCCAACTTCACAACGGTTTTTAGAACCCGTATCTATTCAGGTACAATTCAGTTTAACTTAGCTTTCAAGGTCCAAACCGAGACACAATCTCTTCAGTTATCAATGTCAACCAGGACATCATTACATACAAATAAATCAACATTTGTTTCCATTCTCTGAATTCTTCCTGGAAAAGATCGATGATCTATTAACGAAATGATTCTAAAATTTTCCGGAGAAACTTCTTTATAAATGGAATTATTATCAGTAATAAAATTTGTTAGTATGTTTAAGTCTGTTTTTTGTATCCAATGAATATCAAAACGGCTGAACCGATCGAGCCAATTTTGTGTGAAACTTTTTGGATGATCAAATTTTTTTTAAATTTGCCATTAATTTTTTTTAGGGCGGCCCTAAAAGCCTAGAACATATCGATTACAAAAGCATTTAAAAATTTAAACTTCGATAAATTTATTGTTGAATTCTTTATTTATCTATAATTACATTAAAAATCTGTAGGTTTCAAGTTTGACTCTATAAGTTATTCCCAAAATTAAAATATTTGAGTGCAATATTCCTAAAATTATGATATTTGAGTGCAATATTCCAGGGGATATTAGTTCCAAAACGAACACTTGGCCCATTTCTAACGATGAGTGTTAGAAATGAGCCAAATCTGCAAAGTTATCTTTTTCAAGAGTATATATCTTTAAATCCAAGACGAGTAGAACAAAACTACACCAGATATTTGTACAAAATGGCTACAACCAAATATCTGAACAATAAATGTCAATTTTTAATCTAATAATAAGGTGTGAGAACTAGTTTTTGATGATACTTGATTTCATTTTCGAACATATCCCTATTTTGAAACAATTACCGGAATTCATATCAATGCCAATTTTTAATCATTAAAAAACGAGATTTTTTGATAAGGTAAAATATAAACAAAATAGAAAATAAAAACAAACTGTTCTTTTATAAATTAAAAATCATTAAAGCATTGAGAAATCAAAATATTAATATCATTTATTCTTACAATATAGATTTAGCTAGAAATGCGGTAAAATGTTTGTTTAAAATGCTTGAAAATAAATCATCAACATTCTCTAATAGATAGAATGTGTAAACTTAATCTCAAGAACTGACGAGGGTCAACCCAGACCGAAATATATTTTCAATAAATGTGGAACTAACATCTACTTTTTTACTCTACAGAGGTTTGGTCCATCACCATCACTGAATTTTAATTCTAGAAATAATTTAGAAGTTAATTTAGTCTTCATAAGATAATTTTTATTTTCAGTGATTTATTTTGTAAGTCATGAAAGTGAGTTTTATTTTGAATTGTGGATTATACTCAAAAACGGGAAAGTGGGTTTTGTCTCGAAAACGCGACAATGTTTCAAATTCAGGATATGTTCTAAAATGTAAAACCTGACATTGTCTTGAAAACGGTCAAGTGATTTAATATAAAAAGAACTTCTATTATAAATTTTGATTTTAAAAAAAAGTTTAAAAATGAGAATTGTTGTCCACCATGTTTAATAAAATGTTGGTTATAGTTTTTAACATCAATTTTTAACTCTGGATATGGGCCGGGATCCCAAACACCCAGTCTTTCAATTTGTGCCCATTTCTAACACTCCGTGTTAGAAATGGACCAAGTGTTAGTTTGGAACTAATGTCCCCTGTATTCCAACCAAATTTCCAATTCATTCACTAAACTTTATACTGTAATAGATCATAAACAATTTTGCAAATATTTTCTGTATTTGAAATGAATCAGATGGCGTAATAAAGCTTTTGCATATATTGTCCAATTAGTTTATGCCATTTTGATTTTTGTAATTAAAATTACCATTAAAATAAGAGGTCAGATATCAGGGGTTAGATGAGAGGTCAGATGAGAGGTCGAATGAGAGGTCAGATGAGAGATCGGATGAGATTTTAGATGAGAGGTCAAATAAGAGGTAGGATTAAAGGTCATATAAGAGGTAAGATGAAAGGTCAGTTGAGAGGTCTATAGAGGAATAGGGTTAATAAACAACACAGTTTATTATCAATTCATCAATCCTTACAAAAATATTGTAAAATAATTAAAAAGATTTTAGTTCAGTATAGGTTTTATAATTTACACAAAACATTATATATGCTGAATATATGTTTTAATGTATAAATTGCTTAATAAATAATAACATATTTACATACATCCATAGTTCCAAAAATGTTCTCATTGCAAGATCTCCTTTAAAAAATTGTAAAAATAATTTTCATGAATTATATTTAATTTGATTCCTTGCAAATTGAAAATGCTATTCTAATACACAGAGAATATGATAGGAATGGTATTTTACTAAAAAATTGGTTTGTTCTTCCTTATGAACGTGGATTATTTTTTAGATAGTTTATGTCACACTTCATGGTCATCATAGCTCTTTTTTGGCTAATTTAATGCCATGGATGAGCAGCATTCTTTAAAGAGGGAATGAGCGTCAAAAAACTTTAATCTAAAAATGAATTTAAACTGAAGTTAAGTTCTATCACAAACCATAGTTTCTTCCTTACGTGGATTAAACGGTTCTGTCAATATTCTAGAAAGCTGTGACTTTCGATCACAATTTTACCCAAAATAAACATAACGTTTAGCCTTTTTTCTTAAATACTTTTTTGTCAGAATTTACATTTTGAATGAAAAAGTATAGAATAAACAAATCCGTAAGTTAAAAGATTGTTGAATTATAGACCCAAACACATTTGATTTCAAAAAGAAGAATCCGAGTGCTGCTCTCTCTAGTTAGACCGGTGTCCTTTGTTTTTACATAAACTTAGCTTCAGCATAGATTGTCTCCGGCATGCCAACTTTTAAAGAAACTTAGTTTCAGCATAGATTGTCTCCAGCATGCCAAGTTTTTACAGAAAGTAAGTTTCGGCATAGATTGTCTCCAGGATGCCAAGTTTTTACAGAAACTTAGTTTCAGCATAGATAGTCTCTGGTATGCCAAGTTTTTACAGAAACTTAGTTTCAGCATAGATTGTCTCCGGCATGCCGACTTTTTACAGAAACTTAGTTTCAGCATAGATTGTCTCCAGCATGCCAAGTTTTTACAGAAACTTAGTTTCAGCATAGATTGTCTCTGGTATGCCAAGTTTTTACAGAAACTTAGTTTCAGCATAGATTGTCTCAGGCATGCCAAGTGTTTACAAAAACTTAGCTTCAGCTTAAATTGTCTCCGGCATGCCAAATTTTACAGAAACTTAGTGTCAGCATAGATTGTCTTCGGCATGCCAAGTTTTTACAGAAACTCAGTTTCCATAAAGATTGTCTCCGACATGTCAAGCTTTTACAAAAACTTACTTTCAGCATAGATTGTCTCTGGGATGCCAAGTTTTTACATAAACTTAGTCTCAGCATAGATTGTCTCCAGCATGCACAATTTTTACTGAAACTTAGCTTCAGCATAGATTGCCTTCAGCATGACAAGTTTTACAGAAACTCAGTTTCCATTAAGATTGTCTCCGACATGCCAAGTTTTTTACAAAAACTTACTTTCAGCATAGATTGTCTCGCGCATGCCAAGTTTTTACATAAACTTAGTCTCAGCATAGATTGTATCAGGCATGCCAATTGTTACAGAAACTTAGTATCAGCATAGATTGTCTCCAGCATGCCAAGTTTTTACTTAAACTTAGTTTCAGCATAGATTGTCTCCGGCATGCAAAATTTTTACAGAAACTTAGTTTCAGCATGGATTGTCTCCGACATGCCAAGTTTTTACAAAAACTTAGCATCAGCTTAGATTGTCTTCGGCACGCCAAATTTTTACAGAAACTTAGTTTCAGCATAGATTGATTCCAGCATGCCAAGTTTTTACAGAAACTTAGTTTCAGCATAGATTGTCTCATGCATGCCAAGTTTTACAGAAACTTAGTTTCAGCATAGATTGTCTCCGGCATGCCAAGTTTTTACAGAAATTTAGTTTCAGCAATATAGATTGTCTCCGACATGCCAAGTTTTTACAGAAACTTAGTTTCAGCATAGATTGTCTCCGACATGCCAAGTTCTAACTGTCTCTGTATTTCTATATTCCCTCTACTATGACAACTGCTAGAACAGGTCAGGTTAAGTCTTAATTGCTTACGCCTTGGAGAGAATGTTTTCAACCTTGACGTTGTAGGTTTAAGGGGGGTATGTGCAAGGCTTTTAGCAGAAGGTGATAGACTAGAGGTAGATTGTGTCAAGCTTGAAGTTGGAAAACTTGATGTTGAAGGTGCTATACTGGAGTTTAATAGCATATGTCTTGATGGGGAAATTGGGCTTGAAAATGATGACCGAAGATCACAAGGTTGGAGCAATCCGTTTGAGGTACAGTTTGGAGAAAATCTTATCAAAATCAATTTATTAGTTATCATTCCATTCTTATAATTCTGCTACCAATATTATTGCACAATGCTCTTGAAAACAATGTGCTATCAATTGCATTGATTACTTTTGGGCTTGGCATTTATTCGGGTATGTTTGGCTACAGAAAAAATACCTTGAAGAAGAAAAATATTGGAGATTTAACATATTGTAATAAAAAAATTAAACGCCAATTTTGTGAAAAGAGCCGGAATTTTAACATAAACCTGCATGAATAAGTTTTAGATTAGAGGGATTCAATGAAAATTGTTGCATACCAAAAATACAGGAATGTGTGTTTATATTTTTGTGTATATATATATTTTGAGAATGGGCTTAAAAATGAGAATGGATTAAGTTACAATTAAATATTTGTAAGTTTATGATTGTTCCTTCAGTAATAAACTATTGTTTTTTCAAGAACAATTTTAAATCATTCTTTTTTAAAAATCGGTCGTTTTTTAATTTCTCTGGATAATTAGATTGTCGTCGATTGTTATTTCTTTTCTGAACGATCGACCATAGTTAACGAAAATTTTCGTTCGTTCTCAAAAACGATGCCCATCTGTAGTGAGTACCATAATCTTCTTTATTCAATTTGTAAATTGATTTATGCCTTGAGCTGAATACGGTTTTGCTATCACTTTGAGTGCGTAGAACAGAAGTTCTTGGTACATGCATGGAGTTTGTGGCATATTCGGTGTTTCTTCGTAGATTATTCAACTGGAACGCGGCAAACCTTGTGTGTCCAGTTCCATCCAGAGGAGTCAGTGGGGAAGGTGTCATCATGGGGCACTGGAAATATGAGGATGATCTAGATTATAGATAATTATCCAAAGTCATACTGAGGGGGTAGAATAGCTTGCAGGAAAATACTATAACTTTTTTTTGATTCAAAATCATAATTGCGCTTAAAATTTGCCATTTTTTTTATTTTTTACATTAGTCCATCATACAAGGCTACAAGGAATAAAGATTGCCTGAGCTTTTTATGAAATTAAATTTTTAAACTCTTCATAACAAAAAAGGAATTTCTCTGGTCAAAGTGAACAAATATTTGTGTATTTTTCGTTCAGAATCATTCAAACAAATTATATCAAAATTATTTATGATTTTACACTAACCCTTTGTCTTTAAAAATACTCAGTATTTGATATGGATTATAAACAAAACCATTTTTCATGGAGTTATACAAAGAGTTAACATGGAGTTATACAACCAGTTAACATGGAGTTATACAACCAGTTAACATGGAGTTATACAACCAGTTAACATGGGGTTATACAACCAGTTAACATGGAGTTATACAACCAGTTAACATGGAGTTATACAGCCATGCAGTTAACATGGAGTTTTTGAAGCCAGTTAACATGGATTTATACAACCAGTTAAAATGAAGTTGTAAAACCATTTATCATGGAGTTTTACAACCAGTTAACAAGGAGTTATACAACCAGTTAACATGGAGTTATAAAACCATTTAACATGGATTTATACAACCAGTTAAAATGAAGTTATAAAACCATTTAACATGAAGTTATAAAACATTTTAGCATAGAATTATAAAACCAGTTAAGATGGAGTAATACTTTCAGTTAAGATGGAATTATAATACCATTATTATGGAATTATACAACCATTTAACATGGAGGTATACAACCAGTTAATATGGAGTTATAAAACCATTAATCATGGATTTATATATTCAGTTAACATGGAGTTATAAAACCATTATCATGGAGTTTCAAACCCATTTAACATAGAGTTATACAGCCAGTTACATGGAGTTCTACAGCCAGTTAACATGGAGTTATACAGTCAGTTACAATGGAGTTATACAGCAAGTTAACATGGAGTTATAAATCCAGTTAGCATGGAGTTATACAGCCAGTTAACGTGGAGTTATAAAGCCAGTTAACATGGAGTTATACAGCCAGTTAACATGAAGTTATACAGCCAGTTAACATGGAGTTATAAAGCCAGTTAACACGGAGTTATACAGCCAGTTAACATGGAGTTATAGAGCCAGTTAAAATGGAGTTATGCAACCATTTAACATGGAGTTATACAGCCAGTTATCATGGAGTTTTAAACCCATTAAACATGGAGTTATACAGCCAGTTAACATGAAGTTTTAAACCCATTAAACATGGAGTTATACAGCCAGTTATCATGGAGTTTTAAACCCATTTAACATGGAGTTATAAAGCCAGTTATCATGGAGTTTTAAACCCATTAAACATGGAGTTATGCAGCCAGTTATCATGGAGTTTTAAACCCATTAAACATGGAGTTATACAGCTAGTTAACATGGAGTTATAAAGCCAGTTATCATGGAGTTTTAAACCCATTTCACACGGAGGTATACAGCCAGTTATCATGGAGTTAAACAACCAGTTATCATGGAGTTATAAAGCCAGTTATCATGGAGTTATACAGCCAGTTATCATGGAGTTATAAACCAGTTATCATGGAGTTAAACAGCCAGTTATCATGGAGTTATACAGCCAGTTATCATGGAGTTATACAGCCAGTTATCATGGAGTTTTGCAGCCAGTTATCATGGAGTTATAAATCCAGCTATCATGAAGTTATACTGCCAGTTATCATGGAGTTATAAACCCGTCAACATTACCTGCATGTGAAATTCCCATGTTTGATAAAGTAAATGAGAACATTAACAGTTCCATTGAACGTTGTCAGAAGATGAGAAATATAGGTTGTATATTCTAAATAGATAAGGTTATATATTCTAAATATATATGGATTATAAATTCTAAATGTATTTGGATTATATATTCTAAATATATATGGATTATATATTTTAAATATATATGGATTATATATTCTAAATATTTATGGATTATATATTCTAAATATATATGGATTATATATTTTAAATATATATGGATTATATATTCTAATCCCTTTAATCATAATAACGATAACAGTGTCCCTTTAAACTCACCAATCCAAACAGGCCACTCAAGACCATCCTTCTCACACATCTCCCAGATATTAGGAACCCATCTCACTTCAACATAATCAATCAATCAATAAAGATCATACGGAATCAATCAATAAATTAATCATGGAATCAATCAATAATTTAACTAATCTCGAGCAATCAAACAATTAAATAAACTAGTAATCTATCAATATTATTCAATTAACCCTATTCCCGCTGGGGGGGATCAATTTGACCCCCCCCTGTAGTTTTTTTTTGCATAACTCAAAAAGTATTGGTCTGAGGCTGTTGAAATTTTCTGACTTTTCTTACATACCCAAAACCCTCCCTTTAGGCCTAAAACCGGGCTTTAATACTAACTGCCTGAGTCCTCAGGCACACTGCCTGAATGACTGCTTTTGCCTGTAGCAAACTAAATCTTTGTTTTGACCCTTTTTCACTTGTCAGATTTTGATAAAATTTAGCTTTTTGGAAAGCCTATGACATAAGGAAACAGATTGCACAAGTTTTGCGAAAAAAAATTGCACATTTTTTGCAAACAACCTGTCAAAGGAAATTTGCACATTTTTAGTTTTTCTTGATTAAAAATCAGGTTATTTAAAATTTTGCAAAAATTTTTGCATATTTGAAATGGCATGGTCAAGGGCTTTTCAAAAATGTATAATTTGTCATTTTTTGGACAAATGTTTTTTTGCAAACATTTTTACTATAAAACTGGATTTTGCGATAAAAAATTCAATTTTCGCAAATTTGCAAATTTTTTTGCAGATTCTAAAAGTAAAGCACAAGAGCTTTCTAATGATGTATCATTTGTCATATTTGGACATCAAACATGGGGTTTAGAGGGGGGGGGGGTCAAATTGACCCCCCCCAGCGTATCCTGGTTTTCAAGTACCCCAGCGGGGATAGGGTTAATCCATAGCTATCAATGAAACAATCAATCTCCAGCGATCAAACTATGAATCATCAAGAATTCAAGCAATAATTAAATCTAGGAATCAATCAATTAATCAATAAGTCACAAGCAATCTCAATCAATCAACGAATCAATAAAACAATTAATCAATCAACAAATCAATAAAACAATTAATCAATCAACGAATCAATAAAACAATTAATCAATCAATCTGAAGCAAACAAGGAATCAATCAATTCATTAATCAATCTGAAGCGATCATGCAATTAGCCAATCATTCTTTAGCAATCAAACAATCAATCAAGCAAGCAATTAACTAATCGTGCAAAAAAGTTGCTAATATTAATCATTAAGAGATAATTAAATGTAGAAAATCTTAAGAAAGACGACTTCTAACGTTTAATTTTTAAGATAATCACAACAAAAGGGTTAACTGCTTGCATATTATTAAGGTAATGACAACAAAAAATTGTAAAAAAAGGTTTAAATTACGATTTTGGATAAATCTTGAGATAAAGTAGCTAACAGCTGTTGACCTGGTTTAGATACAATTTCAATTTTACCCTCATTTATGAAGATTCTAAACGAATGGAAAATTATTTTTCAATTACATTGGTAGGCGATTATATCAATATAATGAAGACAACTTTTCATTTTAATTTTGATTTAAATTAAGCTGTTAAACGTGTATACATACACTTGTAACTGGAAAAAAGCTTGTTAAAAATCAAAACTTAAAATTAAAAAAGTCGTCTTCAGTGTATTAATATCAGGATGTATGCCCATTTGCATTTAAACTGATCGCAAAAATATTGGCTTTTAAGAATGTAAAACTTAAATATTTAGGTGATTGAACAAAAATTTAATCATAATGAAGATTGTATCAATCTTTGGGATCACTTAATTTTTCATCATTTTGTTATCTTTTATATTTCATAATCAATTGATTGAATTCCTGAGTGGCAGAGAATAAAAACTAAAAATATTATCATTAATAAAACTTCAAGGCCAAGGTCAAGGTCAAGGTCAAGGTCAAGGTCAAGTTCAAGGTCATGGTGAAGTTCAAGGTCAATGTAAAGTCAATGTCAAGGTCAAGGTCAAGGTTAAGATCAAAGTTAATAGCAAGGTCAATGTCAATGTCAAGGTCAAGGTCAAGGTCAAGGTCAAGGTCAAGGTCAAGGTCAAGTTCAAGGTCAAGGTCAAGGTCAAGGTCAAGGTCAAGGTCAAGTTCAAGGTCAAGGTCAAGGTCAAGGTCAAGGTCAAGGTCAAAATCAAAGTCAAGGTCAAATTGTTTAAAAACTTGGTTAGGATTAAAACCAAGTTTAAGGTAAGACCAAGATAAAAATAACTGAATTGTCAGTTTACCGAACACGATGATAAAGCTGACTTGTGCAAGCTTCCGTTCCTTCTGTCTCAGGATTTGACCAGCCCGGCTAGTTCCAACCTCCTCTACCTGGGACAGGGTTATATATCTATCTAGCTGAAGTGGCGGTGAAGAACGCGGAATTTAAAAAAAACACTTTGAAACGAAAAAAATTAATCTAATAGCCTATGTTATCCCCAGAGCAACCATGGGTTTCCTCAAAAAATGTCAACCATTTTGGTCCAGGCGTTTGGCCAGCAATAGCTAACATTTAAGAACTTTATTACATTGATTATCCGGATAGTTCAATCCTCCTCTAACTGGGGCAGGGTTTTATATATATATTCATAACCAACCTTTTGAATTCTTAATAAACAATAAAAAATGTTCTAGACTTATTTTAAGAAGAAATATGTATATTGATACTTTGATTGGGTGTCTGGGTGTCTTTTTGTTTGTTTTTATCCAATAAACATCAAAACGGCTGAACCGATCGGGCCCACATTTTTTGTGGGACCTTGCTTGACCCTAGGAAAGGTTTATGGATGATCGAATTTTCAAAATTTGCCCAAATTTTTTTTAAATCCGCAAAATTTTGCTTTGGTTTTGTTTTACAATGTATACAAAGAGAACGTTCACAATTGAAATAAAAAATGTGCGCGAAGCGCCCTATAAACCTTATAAATATATATATATATATACAGGGTGAGTTAAAAAAAGTGTGATTAGCGGCGTCTGGTGCAAAATTGTACCTTTTTTTGTGCATTGCGAATTTTCTGTGATTTAATATCTATAAAATTTTATAAATTGATAGAAATAATTATTTTCACTTTTTTACGTTTCTGAACTTTTGACTATGAAAGAAGAAAAGTTTCCCGGATTTTTTTTGGGCCATTGGAGTACCAAAAATAAAAAAAATCCAAAAATATTGGACTCACCCTCATGTATTTATAAATATATTAAAAATGGTTGACCACATTTTGGAAATCCCAAGACTATTAGTTTTTGTTGTTAAATGTTTTAACTATGATTCTACAAAATTATATTTACGAACTATAAATCCCTCATGGAACAAAACGATAAAGAAGTCGTCAATAAATTCTTATGTTTTTTGGGACAACCTGTGCATAGGATTTAAAAGTTCAATAATGTGAAATGAAGGAAATTTTTAATCCCGATATGCAATTGTTATTTTCGTAGATCTTTAATGCTAAATAACCGAAAAGTGGTTAAAAAGTGAATTAAGGACATCGAAAACTGGATTTTTTAGAAACACCGTTTAGTCCCGCTTTAACATTATATAAATCGATTCGACGCATTATTTTTTTTTAATATTATGTAATGAAAAAACAATCTATGTTTATTATTTTTCTTTAGAAAATTCATAACCGACAACTCCCCTAAAAAAATACAATTTAGTCCATTTTTAAAAAGTAAATATGTAGATTAAGTAAAATTTTGCAATAAATTAACAACAATTTCACACACTTGTGAAATGATAGAATTTTCCTAGAATTTTCAATTTGAATAAATTTTTCGGATAAAGGAATATATATTAAAGCACTCTATAGATCTTTTTATACAAAGATTGTTTATAAACGGCTGGTGTCAAATTTAAAAAATCAATTTTTCAACATTATCTGAAAACCCAATCAGGAAAACAATAAAATCCGCAAAATAGTTTTATAAATTTAAAAGTTCTCCAAATATTTCAATTTAATTGACAACCTTTACTCTGGGGAAATAGGAAATAAAATATCTTTATTTTTAGTTTTGTTTCAATTTCCCCCGGAATTGATGTATAGTTGGGACAGGTTTAGAAAAGAAATTGTTTCCGAGCTTTATTGTTCAATGTTCATCACTGAGATCATGGTTTCCCAAAAAGATTAACTTAGCCAAAAATAAAGAAAATAAATAAAGTAGAAAATGGAGGTGCTGCAATAATAAAGGTGTAATAGAATTTATGCATTAAATGACATTTTTTGGGAAGTTTTCTTCAATTGTTTCTAGTTTAGGTTTGCTTTTTTGTTTCATTAAAAACCTAGAAACGATTAACATATGATTTGTGACTTTAGATGAAATGTTGAAATGAAATGTTGTTTGAAATTCTAAAAAGTAACTGAACACATATCTCAAAAACTAAACCTTAACCCCTTGCAACCTGATTTAGGGAAAATATACCAAATCAAATGTCCATTAACCAGAAACAAAATTTAAAAAAAGTATAAAGGTACACGTGGATTTAACGGTACAGTCAATATTCCAGAAAGCTGTGACTTTCGATCCCAATTTGACCCATTAAAAATAATTTGTTAGCCTTTTTTTCAAATACTTTTTTGTTGGCATATGCATTTTGAATAAAAATGTACTAAATAAACAAATCCGTAAAGTAAATGATTATTGAATTAAAGACCAAAACACGTTTTGATTTCAAATAGAAGAAACCGATTGCTGCTCACTCTGGTAAGTCCGGTGTGCTAGTTTTTGCAACATACTCAAATTTTCTAATCCTTATATCTTTGCAAACTAATATTTTAAACGGATAGTGTAAACTTGTGCTATTTCAAACTAAGATTATTTGATCCAACATAATTCATAATTTGTGCATGGAAAAAAACTTATTCAGAACAAATGATAAAAACTGTTCACCTGTATTTTTTTAAGTTCGTTGTAAACAGCCAGGTTTAAAAAGATGAGAACAAGAAATGGAAAAACACCTAAATGAAAACATTTTTTAAATGTATTTTTTATTAAATATTTCTCAATATTGCAGAACCTTGAAATATAAAAATGACAGGAAAATAACAGTATGTTCAGCAAGGCCAGAAAAAGTTACAATAAGCATCTTTAGAACTTTATAAAAATATGTTTTTTTTCTGAAAACTTTAGAGTACAACTTAGTCACAATAATAAACATGTCTGAGTAAGAAACTATTGAATGAACAAAACTGATTTGAATCAATTCAAATCAGTTTAAATAATTCTTTAATTCATTTCTCGTTTGCATTTATTAAAATCCGATTTGAACAATTATATATCAATTTATTTGTGTGTGTTTTGTTTGATATCTCAATTGTAAAAAGAAAAAACACGCCGTTCAGATTTGGAAAAATTGTGCAAATTTCTTTTAAGCAAATAATTTGCCAAACTTGTTCAAACTGCTTCCTTATGTCAACAGCTTTCAAAAAAGCGCAACATTATTAAAAGCTGACAACTGAAAGTGGGTCAAAATAAAGATTTAGTTTGTTGTAGGAAAAAATAATCATTCAGGCAGTGTGCCATAAGACTAAATGAGTTAGTATAAAAGCCCGGTTTTAGACCTAAAGGGAGGGCTATTAGTATTTAGGAAAAGTCAGAAAATTTTAAGAGCCTCAGACCAATATTTTTTGAGTTATATTACAAAAAAATACGGGAGGACACAAATTGAGCCCCACCTACCACCTACCAGCAGGAATAGGGTTAAAATCTACGACTCCCATTTAATTTCTATTTTAATTACTCCGCAAAAATACAGTTTTTGTTTCTGCTTTAAATACTATTTTTTATGATAAAATACTACTTACAGTTTATGATAAAGTTTGCCCAGACAATATATCCACTAATATATAACTCATTCAGCCTAGAAATCATTAGAATATTTACATTAATACCAGGTGCCTCTAAAATATATATTAATACCAGGTGCCTCTAAAATATATATTAATACCGGGTGTTTCTAAAATATATATTAATACCAGGTGTCTCTAAAATATATATTAATACCAGGTGCCTCTAAAATATATTAATACCAGGTGCCTCTAAAATATATATTAATACCAGGTGCCTCTAAAATATATATTAATACCGGGTGCCTCTAAAATATATATTAATACCAGGTGCCTCTAAAATATATATTAATACCGGGTGTTTCTAAAATATATATTAATACCAGGTGCCTCTAAAATATATATTAATACCGGGTGTTTCTAAAATATATATTAATACCGGGTGTTTCTGAAATATATATTTATACCGGGTGTTTCTAAAATATATATTAATATCAGGTGCCTCTAAAATATATATTAATACAGGGTGTTTCTAAAATATATATTAATTCCGGGTGTTTCTAAAATATATATTAATACCGGGTGTTTCTGAAATATATACTAATACCGGGTGTTTCTAAAATATATATCAATGCCGGGTGTTTCTAAAATATATTTTAATACAGGGTGTTTCTAAAATATATATTAATACTGGGTGTTTCTGAAATATATACTAATACCGGGTGTTTCTAAAATATATATTAATAGCGGGTGTTTCTAAAATATAGTTTAATACAGGGTGTTTCTAAAATATATATTAATAGCGGGTGTTTCTAAAATATATATTAATACCGGGTGTTTCTAAAATATATATTAATACCGGGTGTTTCTAAAATATATATTAATACTGGGTGTTTCTAAAATATATACTAATACCGGGTGTTTCTAAAATATATATTAATACCGGGTGTTTCTAAAATATATTTTAATACAGGGTGTTTCTAAAATATATATTAATACCGGGTGTTTCTAAAATATATATTAATACCGGGTGTTTCTAAAATATATATTAATACCGGGTGTTTCTAAAATATATCTTAATACCGGGTGTTTCTAAAATATATTTTAATACAGAGTGTTTCTAAAATATATATTAATACCGGGTGTTTCTAAAATATATATTAATACTGGGTGTTTCTAAAATATATATTAATACCGGGTGTTTCTGAAATATGTATTAATACCGGGTGTTTCTAAAATATATATTAATACCAGGTGTTTCTAAAATATATATTAATACCGGGTGTTTCTGAAATATATATTAATGCCGGGTTTATTTCTTTATATACATAAAAGATACGGGGTGTCTCTAAAAACACATTATTTGATGCCAAAGCCTCAATTCTTAGTTAGTTATAGCTTTTTTTGATTATTTCAACTTTAAACAAATATTTCAACTTTGAAAAAATAAAATCAGTTTAAAATCGACTCTCTAGCATCAATTGAAAAAAGTATAATTTTCAAAACTTTAAACTTTAATAAGTTAGCTAAAATCAACTGGGATATTTAAACATGATAATAAACTTTAAATTGCTGAAAACTTTATAATTGGATACCTTTAACTCCGATTGCTTAATCTGAATATCCAATATGGACACTTTTCATTTTATCCTTAAATGCTCTTTTTCTCTCTTTTCGGATATTTGTACTTGGTTGGACCAATGAGAGTCCACTATCATTAAATGGCGGGAAAAAATTTAAATTTCCCGAGATGGAATTTAAAGAATTTGAGCCGCGGTTTAAATCTGCCAAAACCCGGTTTAAATTAAGCGCCGGCTTAAATCTTGAAACATTTGATACAATTTTAAGTGGAACCAACCATATTTAAGCCGCGGCTTAAATTTAAACTGCCGCTCAAATTCTTCAAATTCGGCCACCGGCTTCTCTCATTGGCTGTTCCGGTTGCCATCAACTCAGCTCAATTTGTTAAGTTATTTACACTTTTAATTACAATTAAATTTATAAAAATTGTAATATTATAATATAAATTATATTTATCTTGAGATTAAGAAAAAGAGAAGATCAAACATTGATCTCGATATCCACAATTCTAAAGTTTTCAGCTCAGATTTATAAATGTAAAACTGAAATATTGAAAATATTTTAAGTGAATGAAATATTGGAACATATTTATCTAAAATCCAATACTCAATTATTTTGAAAAATAAACTGGTGAATTTAGTGACAAATGTTGTGTAAGACGGCCATACAATAGATAAATAGAAAACGTAATTCTTTTATGCTTTAATTAAAGGGAGTGTGAAGGAAAAATGAAGTGGGATATAGCCTGAAACCTTAGTATCTTTGGACTTGATCGAGAACCATGAGAGTTCTATCTGATGTTCCTGTCTCGAGAAATTGATATAAAACTGTGTCAAATTTATGCGAAAATCGGTATATGCCAAATTGTGTACAAAAAAATAGTATGTTTAAACAGATCATATTCAGCAAATACGCAACCAATCTGAAAATGACGATATCCCAGAGGAGCCTAAGTAACTTAGCTTTGCTTCTATCATTATTTAAATTTAATAATTTTTTATTTTTAATAAATTTAATTGATAATTATTATACATAATTGTGCGTATAATTATTTATACTTTCGTATCACGTGACTAGAACCCCACCAATGGCAGAGTAGTATACTGGTCACGTGAAACAGACAGAGACACGTGACAATAATAATTCACTGTCATTGGTGGGAATTCTGGTCACATGATATGGACATATAAATAATTATTCATATAATTATTAATTATTATTAGGCTCCTTTGAGATATCGTCGTTTTCAAATTGGTTGCGTATTTGCTGAATGTGATCTGTTTAAACAAAATTTTGAATATACCGATTTTTGTACAAATTTGACACCGTTTTGTATCAATTTCTCGAGACAGGGACAACAGAAAGAACTCTCATTGGCCTCGATCAACTCCTTCGATACTTAGGTTTCAGCCTATACCCAATTTCATTTTTCCTTTACAGTCTCGACTTTAAGTCAGATAATTTCATAAGTAGTTTAAGTATCAACTTATTAATTGAAATTTATTGAGTCTTTGCCACAAACTCAAATTTCCCAATTTTTATATTTGTTCAACCTTTGATATCTCAAATTTAGATAGTTGATCTTACTCGAATTAATTGTTTGAAATGTTCAATTGCATCAATATAATGAAGACGACTTTCTATTTCAATTTTGATTCATTTCAAGCTTTTAAACAGCATACATAAACAAAACATGGAGACAAAAATAAACTGTAAATCTAAAAACCTTCTCTTTTTTTACTTGTAAACTAGTAATTTGAAAAAAGCTTGTTACCAATTAAATCTTAAATAAAAAAGTCGTCTTTATCATTTCGATATAATCGCCTACCACTGTAATAAAGATTAAGGATTAGAGAATATAAATATATTTGTATAATAAATATGCAAATATATAATAGCCCTCAGTGTTTGTAACTAGAAACTAATGAGTTTGTCATTCAATAGAATTTTCTGGAAATTATAAAATGTTGTATAATCTTGCAAGGCATGCATTAAAGGGACAAGGCGTAATTAACCTCAATTTAAAAAAAGGCATGTCAGATTGACCACGTTGCCCTTTATTCATAACTCTTATCAATAATATGGAAGATATCATTGTTTTTCTGGCGTGACAAGTGTTTAATTTTGATAATTTCTTCAAAACTTCTGAAGCAAGAATTAATGCGCAAATGACTGTTGTAAAGAAACTATAAATGAAAATTGTTAATTTTTAAAACAAAACATTGATATATGATTCATATAAAAAATGCTACAAAGCTGTTAAGGTTACCAGTGTCAATTGACACAAATTCCGAGAAAAACGGCACGCATGGATTAACACCAATATAAATATAATATAATAGAACTTCATATACTGAATAGAAATTATAGAAGTAAAAACGATATTTTGTTAAATTTTGTTCCGCGCGCAAAAAAGCCAGGCGTTGTCCGTGAAATTTTTTTAATTGAATTTAAATAAAAAAATTAAATTTAAAAAATAATTCTAATTCTTTATTATAAAACAATTTTAGCCCATTTAATCCAGTCGTTTGGTCAGCTATACCTAACACGTAGACATGAGCAAAGTGCTTTATTTTATAGAAGATGTAATAAAATTTCTAATACTAAATGGCAAATATAGTAGAAAAAAGATTTTTTGCAAAATTTTGTTGCAGCTGGAACTCTAGCTTTGCAGGAATTTTTTGTTCATTTTTTCGCGAAATTTTGTTTCCGCTGGAAGCCCCATCTGGAATGCACACAGCTTTCACATATTGAGTTTTTATATTTGGACTAATTCAAATTATATTTTTTATTCTTGCGTATTCACCATTTTGAATCTGTTTTATGCAAACTAAAAGAAAGTTTTTAATTTTCAAAGTAATTTCTGTTTCTTTTAGATTTGCAGTTGCTTTAAAATATTTATTTGTTCACCACCATTTTTAATCGCACTCCTACTTTCGAGGATCTAAATGTACTTGACATTTTTTAGACAACCTGTTCTATTGTTCTAAAATGATCCTATGCTAAGGAGACCTATAGACTAAAATTCCAAAAATAATTCAATAGCATATTATTGTTTACTAATTAGAGAACGTAAAATCTCTAATTAGATAAAAATAATCAAGAAATCAGTCTGAAAGGGACTGTAAGCGTAATTTCAAGTGACACTCTATGCCCAATTTACATCGGTATCCTTGAAAGCTTTGTCTGATTGAAAATGAATTAAATGTTGATAATTGCAATTTTAAAATTTTCAATTGTGGTTTCTTTACAATAGTTATCTGCGCATGCATTTATACTCTGCTGGAAAAAATATAAGCATTATCAGAAAAAAACACACTTTTAAACCTAAAAAAACGACAATATCTTCAACGTTGTACATCAGATAATGGTTTCAAGGGTACCGTTGTGAACTAGACATTCAAATGATTCCGATAAATTACGCCTACAGTCCTTTATAGCTTATTATTAGGTTTTTGGAAACTTCACAATTCAAAATAAAATTTGGATTTATAAATAACTAAAAAAATATTTAAAAGTACAGAAATTAAACAGTTTTTATTGGTTTGGCGATTCAAAATATTCAGATGCTTTTTTTCTGTAAAAGATGTTTTACAGTATTTTACAGTTTTTAAGAAAATCACCAAGTTGAAATTTTTAAATTTGCAAAATTATTTAGTCAGACTAGACCAGACAAATTTATCCGACTAAATATAACTAAATATAACTTAAAGAAGTATGAGCCCTACAGATTTGGCAAAGGAATTGAGTCTTTGCCACAAACTCGGATTTTTAAATCCCAATTTCTTTAAAACCAAATGTCGTAGACCGTAGATATTTCAAACTATGAATTCTGGTGGATCAAACAATGTAAGTTTGAAATATGAAAGGTATCCATCATCTGGTTGTTGAGATTTTGGTATTATAAAATTGGAATTTGTGACAGAAACTCAATTCCTTTGCAATGCTGCTGCAAATTCTTTAATTTTCAAAGTTTTCAAAGTTTTTAATGCAATACCAATAAAATATTAAAAATTAAACTTGTAAGTCGAAGAACGTATTGGAATTATCATGTTTAGTGGTGTACTGTACTGTACCGTACCTTGGTGTACTGTACTGTACTGTACCGTACCTTGGTGTACTTTACTGTAATGTACCGTACCTTGGTGTACTGTACTGTACTGTATCGTACCTTGGTGTACTGTACTGTAATGTACCGTACCTTGGTGTACTGTACTGTACTGTACGGTCCATGGGTGTACTGTACCTTAGATCTGTAGGTTGGACCATGTACAGTGGCAGACTATTGTTCTCATGCAGGGTCTCTAAACAATCATAATAACAGAGAAAAAAGTTTTTTGTGCAATCTGCTTCCTTTTGTTAAAAGCTTTCACAAGAGCTATAAACGCCAGAAACCAATTATAACTTGAAAAGGGTCTAAATATAGATTTGGTTGGGTAAAGGTAAAATAAGGCATTCAGCCAGTATGCCTGCGGACTCAGCAGGTAGGCATAAAAGCCTAAAGTGAGAAGCATGTGTTAGTTAGAAAAGAAAAAAATTTGAATTGGAATAGGGTTAAGTAACTTAGAGGATTTTTAAAGAAACACAACGCCAGTGCAATACGATCATTTAAAAGTTGTTTTTTTTACAGAACAAATCAAGTTCAATTCGGTAAACAATGAATTATATTCTATTGAAGAGTTGGTGGTGTCTCTGTATTTCTAAATTCTCTCTGGTCGTTTATTAAGATTAAAATTTGCAATGCATAAACCCTTATGTCATTGCGAAAATTACATGAATTTCAGCAAAAATAACAGTAAAGTTTTACACATTTGTGTTTTACAGTGAAGTACTATTTCTAAATTGCATATTTTTAGAAATTTCTAAAAAGGTTAAAGTGGATTTCCTCTTTATGATTGTTATAATTATTTTGTAAACGATTTAAGGGTCGTTGTTAATGATCGACAAAAATCTAAAAGAAACGACGAAATAGAAAAATTATCCTTTTCAAAAATTATGAAGAAGATAATTTCTTGTTTTTTGCGTCGAACAAAACGGTCAAAAAATAAAAACTACATGAATGATAAAAAATTTAGAAATATCATGCCTCCCCCCCCTACCCACTTTTCCCATTCCTACTTCATTTTTTTAACATCTGAATCTTTACTTTCATTGAAAATGCTATAGCTTGTCAAAACCTTTACAATGTGAGATTATCTCTACTCTATGATCTTTAAGCTGTATAGAAGTAAGAATAGTGAGAGCTGATAAGAATTGGCTGAGTCAAGAGATGAGACTAGAACTTTCACGTTGATTTACCAAAACAGGATTTGAACCATTCACCATTTTTCAGAATAAGTTTCGCTTTTTAAGGAATTATTCTACAATGTCAAAATGGAAATAACAGCATTAAGTTGGATGATTGTGAAATTGATTACTTTTCAAAATCAAGAATCAAAGAGGCAAAATAACTAATTACAAGTGTGACTTTCTGATTGGAGAGTTGTACGCCCGATTTACATGGTAGCATTAAAACCTTAGCAGTGCCAGGGTATATGCTTAAAGTTTCGAGGCACTAAATGTCCAGCTAAAATCATTGATTAGAAAAGTGTTTGAAGGGTGCTGATGGGGTTCGGACATGTTGCTTTATAATTATAAAGAAGGTTCACTTAAAACTATGTATACACTCCCTTTAATACCATAAAACTATGTGTACACTGCCTTTAATAACATAAAATGAATGAAAATATACTTTACCGTTTGTAGAATTGTAGGAAGGTCTTTCTACAGTCTCCAGTTCAAAGAACTTTGGTAAATTGAAAACAGAACTGAACACCACAATCGGCAGCACATACACCCTTCATAGATAAGAATAATTCTAATTATAATAATATATAACCTCAACATTCAGTTAAAAATAAGATTAAATAATAATAATAATAATTATAATAATAATAGTAATAATAATAATAATAATAATAATAATAAGAATAATA
Source organism: Eurytemora carolleeae (assembly GCF_000591075.1). Taxonomy (NCBI): domain Eukaryota; kingdom Metazoa; phylum Arthropoda; class Copepoda; order Calanoida; family Temoridae; genus Eurytemora; species Eurytemora carolleeae. The sequence continues at coordinate 42,628 of NW_019397056.1, read as the reverse complement.
ATAATAATAATATTGATAATAATAATGATAAAAATAATAGTAATAATAATGATACCAAGCTGGCCAGTTATGAGAGAGTTTGAAGAAAGGGTGACAGACGGTGATATACCTTTCCACAGCTAGTGAAATGGTTAAATAGATAGACCCTAAAAAAAGGAAAATTAAAATTTCAAGAGAAATGGTTCAACTTGCTCCCTCCCTCACGTAGACCTAGATAAACCATTTCTCATTAGCGTCGTCTCAAGTTCAAGAGAAATAGTTCAACTTGCTCCCTCCCTCACGTACATCTAGATGAACCACTTCTCATTAGCACCGTCTCAAGTTTAAGAGAAATGGTTCAAATTGCTCCCTCACAAGCTTTCAGATTAAATTATGCATTTGGTTTTATTGAGTTTGATAAGATTATAGTTTTAAGTTGCTTCTCAACTTCTCTAGATTGTGTGGTCGAAATCCATTCTGCGGATTCAGTGTTAATTTCCTTTAATTAAACTTTAAAGAACCAGGGCCCTTTTTCTGGTAGCATTTTTAGCTGTTGAATGCTACTTTTCCATCCGGAATGGCATTTTTCCCTTGTATCTCATAGGACAAAAAAAGCGAATTTTTCTGTTTACTTGCGTTGACGGTATACCGTTTATACAAAACTTAAAGTGACATTTTTCAGCAACATTTTTTTATAAACTTTCTTTTTGGTCTACTTTGGGTCGAACTAATGTTAGATTCTGCAAAAAAATATTAGCCTTTCTTTTTATATAGAATTAAAAACATTCATTTTTATGTAGAACCACTTGAGTTCATTCTTAGATAATGAAACTCTCTTTGTTAATTCAAATCTTTTAAATGTTTTGTTTAGATTCTGTGTACGTGGGTGCGTAAAAAGGGGCAAGAAGGTGAGGGGCGATTTAATTCATAAAGATATGTATCAAGATTAATCAAATCTATTCTACATATACTCCACCGACAATTATGCTAATTCAACCAATTTTGATAACTTGAACAATTTGAACAATTTTAAACTTTAAAATATATATCTACAAATTTTAGGATTAGTAATGTTTTATTTAGGGCTGGACTGAGTTTTAGTAAATTAGCGTAGCAGAATATTTAAACGCATTCATATCACGTACATTTTAATACCCGAGCTGGGCCAACCCTTCAGGTCCTAGTTTTTTCTGTACCGCCAATTTACAATTACATAAGAGGCAGACCTATGCGACATCTCACACATAGATCAATGCGAATTTTACCCTTAGCTTCTATAAGAACTAAAGCTTAAACATATGTGCTAAAAAATAATGTGAATGGGAATGTCTAGGACTTAAACCGAAGCTGAAAAGAAGCTTGTTTTATTATTATTATCATAATAATTATTATTATTATTATTAATATTATTATTCTTTTAGTTCTAAAATGCGCGTGTTCCAGAGAACTAAAAAGTGTAACATAGTATTTTAGATCCTAAAGCCTTGTTGGTGGGATCCTGTAGATTGCAAAGTCGACCTTGACAATTGATCCTGAATTTATTTCTTATTTTTTTTTATTTAAACTAAAAACCTTTCTTTAAAAGAAGGCTGGGCTATGTACATTTCCGTTAAAGAACAAAATTTTATGAAAAATGGAATACTTAACCGATAATGAACGGAAAGAATGTGTAACCTTCACCTTGTTAAATGAAATGTTTTCTCATTTTTTTTTGTAACGGTTAATCCAAAGCTAACCGCGTTAACGATCGGATTGAATAAAGGATATAAGGTATTTTCCTCAAGGTAGTTTCCAATCGGCGACATCTTACAATTTTCCAAGAAGAGGCAACTTCCCAAAGGTTAAGTAAGGCCTTCTGGGGCCGAGTGCTGCTGCTAGGACCGACTTAGGAAGTTACTGCTTGGGAAATTGCACAGCTGGTAAGTAATTGCTTGGGAAATTGTACAGTTGGGAAGTAACTGCTTGGGAAATTGTACAGCTGGTGCGTAATTGCTTGGGAAATTGTACAGTTTGGAAGTAACTGCTTGGGAAATTGTACAGTTGGGAAGCTACTGCTTGGGAAATTGTACAGTTGGGAAGTTACTGCTTGGGAAAATGTACAGTTGGGAAGTTACTGCTTGGGAAATTGTACAGTTGGGAGGTTACTGCTTGGGGAAAAGCCTTAGGAAAAGTACCTAAAATCGAATACTATACTAAAATGCCCATCCCTAATTTTAAGTTTTACTGGTAAAATATATGAGAAGCAGCAGAATTTCTTCAAAATAACTTTATTTGTGAATTTAAATATTTAAGATTGAAACTTATTATTTTCATCATATTTCAGTACATATTAAATAATGTACGTAATTCATTTTTTCTTATTATTTTAATAGCCTTAAATTAGAATTAAATGTACACTGTACTGTACAACACAGAACAGAACAGTACAGTGCAGTACAGTACAGTACAGTACAGTACAGTACAGTACAGTACAGTACAGTACAGTACAGTACAGTATAGTACTCGATCTCCAGTTTTTCTAAGAGGAAAATAAAACCGATTTAACCCGAACAGCCAATCAGAAGCCGGAAAATTTTGCGCGTAGCCAATGAGACAACCAGCAGCAGGGATATCTAAAAAACAGGATTAAGCAAAAAGTTTAAAGTGTCCACACTGGATATCGAAATAGAGAATATTTAATCCCACAGTTTCCAGGTATTGAAGTTTGGGCCTGAACCAAGCCCTACCCCCCCAACCCCCTCTCTCACATAAATAGCGTTAGGCCCCTAAATTCTTAATGTTTGCCCCCTCCCCTGTATGATTCATTATAGAAAATATTTATGTTGCTTGAGTCAGTGTAAAACGTGTATTAGGATGACAACAAAGGTCAATTCTTGTTTTTTAGATCAACATATTTACCCTTTTCATTTTAAACCTTCTATTTTTTACCATTATACGGAGTAGATGTATTAAAATGTCTTGGAAACCCAGCTTTGCCTGGAATTTTCCCTTTAAAACCCGTTCATTTTTACAAATTTTGAAAGCAGGATAAGAAAATCCTAGCTCCCCGATCAAAATTTAAAAAGGGACTGTTAAAGAAAAATGAAAGGGGGTACAGGGTGAAATCTAAACACTTATACCTCTATGAGTTCCATATGATGTCCCTGTCTCGCGAAATTGATATACAACTGTTTCAACGTAATACCAAAACTAATATATTCTCATAATGGTTGCGATCAACTCCTGAAGTGTTTGACTTCAACCTAGTCACCCTTTCAATTTTCCTTAAAGGGAAAACGATCAAGAGCTAGGTTAAGATATGACGTTACGATATGAGATTACTACCTCTATATATATATTATATATCATCATGATATACAATATGAAGAAAAAATTATCGGGAATTTTGTGTTTTTTTTTACTTTTGTAAGAAATAAGATTTATGCTTGATTATATTGAATTTGGAAATTTCAGAATTCTTATAAAATAAAAATTGAATTTCTCCTTAATCAGAAGAAGCATGAAAATTGCTGACATGATATTTGTCAGAATAGATGGAAAGTGTAGTTTAACAAAAAAATCTTTTTTTAACTAAAACTTTGCATATACAATAAACTAAATGAAAGGAAAACCACATTTATGTAATTCTTTAGATAAAGGTAGAACCGCGGAACATATAGTGATAACCAGAAAACTCTGAAATAGTAAGACGACTTTTTGAATCCATTTAAAAAGTCCAATGAGCATGACACACAGAAATTGTTCAGTGTAAACAGACCCATTTCACTAAATTAGTGTCTAAAACTATTTGCTTTATAACAACATCAAATGCATTTTTAAGTAATTATATAAAGTCGTCTTCATATTCCGTTGTTTTCTGCTTATTACTGTTCAATGATGTAAGTGTGTATATTAATGTTACCTATAGATGACAAAAAGATCTAATTTAAAATTGTAAACAGATATCCCTGTAAACTGTTTAATATCAAATATGTATAAAAAAATCTTCCTAGAATTATCGTGTTATAAATTATGTATGGTTTTGAAAATACGTTTTTCATTCCTATCTGATGTTTCTGTAAAAAAATTTGAATTTGAATTTTGCCGACAACAGGATATATCGGATTTTTCGCAAAACTAAAAAGATAATGTTAAACTAACAAGAGAGCCAGAAAACTTTTGAATATAAAGACGACTGTTTGACTTGACTTTTGACATAAAATAGTCCAATGAACATAAACAAAAACAATCGTGCAGTGTAAACAGATCCATTTAAGTTTATACGTGATTTAATTAAAATGTTAAGCTAGTTGCTTTAAAGCAACATCAAATACACTTAAGTATTGTTTAAATACTTAAGTGTATTTGATAATAATTAATAATCTTTTTTGTTTGTTTATTATCTTGCGGTTTTTAACAATATTTTTATTCTTTTTATCGATTTTGATGGTTATTATATCGTTAGAGCTGACAAGGGTCAACCCAGACCGAAATATATTTTCAATAAATGTGGAACTAACATCTACTTTTTTTTACTCTACAGAGGTTTGATCCATCAACATTACCGAATTTTAAACATTGTTTTAATGTTGTCTCCTATTCCATAGTTTTGTGGTTCTCACTTGTGCTTACCTGTCATACCAATGTGGGCTGTAGGTAGAATAAACGGAATAGATTTAGTGAAGGCTGGGTGGCTTGGAGCAGCGTTCCAAATCAAGGGAACTAAATAAATAGATTTAGTGAAAACTAAGTGTCAACAGAACTAGATAAATTCATTTAGTGAACACTGGGTAGCTCGGAGTAGATTTCCATATTAATGAAACTAAATAAATGGATTTAATAAAGGCTTTAGTGGCTCGGAGCAGAGTTCAAATCAAGGGAACTAAATAGATTTAGTGAAAGCTGGGTGGCTTGGAACAGTGTTTCATGTCAACGGAACTAGATAAATTCATTTAGTGAACACTGGGTGGCTCGGAGTAGATTTCCATATCAATAAAACTAAATAAATGGATTTAATAAAGACTTTACTGGCTCGAAGCAGAGTTCCATTTCTACGGAACTATATATAAACGGTTCAGAGCTTAATATTCCAATTTACATTTGATCATTACTCAATTTTTATAATATTGCCAATAACAAAGGAAATAAAAAGATAATGATATAAAAGAACAGAATGTAATAATATGTTCTAACATAATATTGATATCTAAAAAAATGCCATATATTATACAATTTATACAGTCCGGTTTGCGTTAATAGGTTTCAACGCAAAATTCTACCATATTTAAAAACTTTATTGGTTGAATTCATAAAATTGTTCTCTATAGGGCCATGTTATTAAAACTTAGTATTATGATTATGTTTATTAAAAAATAGACAACTCTGAAAGTGAGTTATCAAATTTTAAACAGCCACAACTTAAAATTAAAGCAAGTGGCAAAATACTGTTTGATTTATGAGTGAAAGCGTTTCACATGTTGGTTTGGACTGTGATTAATCATCTAAATGGATTATGTTTCACATGTTGTTTTGGACTGTGATTAATCATCTAAATGGATTATGTTTTTATCACATGTTTATAACCCAATTCTGTCCCAGTTACACCCAACTGTAATAGGATAATGGAAATTTCTATAGAATAGAAAATAAATAGAGAGAATATCAGATGGTCTTTTTTAATCTATCATTTCTTTTCTCTGTGAAATTATAAATTACATATGAAAATACAGACCACTGTTTCGCAAAATACAGCTTGTACATCACCCGTTCAAAACCTGTGCAAAACCTGTACATAACCTGTTCATAAGCTGTACAAAACCTGAACATAACATTTACATAGCCTGAACATAACTTGTACATAACCTGTACATAACCTCTAAGTAACCTGAAAATAAATTGTACATAACCTGTACATAATCCGTACATAAGCTGTACGGATTTTACTATATAAACTGTACATACCCTAAGAATTACCTGTACATAAACTATGCATATATCAGCTGAATATAAACTTTACATCTCTACAAAACCTCTATAGAAACTGTACATATCCTGTGCATAGCCTGTACATAACATGCACATAAACTATTCACATCATGTACCTAATCTGTACAAAACCTCAACTTAAACTTTACATACCCTGCACACAACCTGTATGTAATCTGTACAAAAAATGTATAGAACTGTACATGGGATTGTTAATTGTTATTAAAAATTCGTTTCGTTTTTATTTTTTCTAACAACGTAACATTTACATAACCTGTTCATAACCTGTACATATCCTGTACATAACATGTACATAAAATGTACACAACCTGTGCGAAACCTGTACATAACCTGTAAATAACATGTACATAACCTGTTCAGCACCCTTGTATAACCTGTCCATAACTAGTACATCACCTGTACATATCTTGAACTTAACCAGTACATAACATTTACATAACCTGTACATAACCTGTACAAAATATGTATACATAAAATTTACTTTACCTATACTTAAACCGTCCATAAGCTGTACAATACGTCTATATAAATTTGTACGGATCCAGTAAAATAACCTGCACATAAACTATGCATATCTTAAACATAAACTGCACAACAACTGTACGAAACCTGTACATACATGTGCATAACCTCTACATACATTAAACATAAACTATGCAAATCCTGTACCTAAACTGTACAAAACCTCAACATAAACTGTACATACCCTGAATATAACTTGTACGTAATCTCTACAAAAACTGTATATAAACTGTACGTATTGTTGTTAATTGTTTTTATAAACGATGGTTTTACGTTCTGTTTTTATTTTTTTCTAAAATCGATCGTTTCGCTTGGAAAAAAACTATTGATTTTAAAACAAACCACTCGTTTTGAAATTTCAAAAAATAAAAAGCGACCGTATTTGAAAGATTTTTTAACGCTCGTATATTTTTTAAACTATCCTTTTTGAAAACGATCATTTCCCATTTTTTTTGTAAACCGACCCGTTTTGTTTTCGTTTTTAACCATTTTTTTCAAACTTAACCTATCCGTCTGCTTAACGTTTTACGTTTTAAAAATTAACGGTTTTAGCCGTTCGTTAACGGACTCTTACGTTAATTTTCGAAACCTACGTTTCGTTATCTTTCGGAAATTTGCTTAGTCCTACGGCCGTATATAGCCTGTACAACACCTCTATATAACCTATATATAACAGGTACCTGTACATACCCTCTATATAACCTGTACATACCCTGTACATAAACTGTACTATAACTTATGCCAACCTGAGAATAGTAGTAACGATGCTATAAGGTAGAGTAAATCAAAGAATGATAAGAACATCATCAAACTAAATAATCAAGAATCAAATCTAGTTTTTAAAGTGACTGTAAACGTAATTTCACGTGACCATCCGTTGATGAATTGAAAGGTCCAATTCACCCTTCAAAGTTTTGTCTTATCAAGAGTGAATAAGATATACATGTTTTTGTTTCTGAAAATTGTTCATTTCCATTTATGGATTCTATACAAAAATGCAGGGTAAGGTTCCAGATTAAGGTTTCAAGGTTAACATTTTGAATAAGGCATGTGCCTCTTTAAAGGGCTGTTGGGTCATTTAAATTACGCAAAAAGTCCCTTTATAACAAATTTAAGTTTACAAAAAAACTCAGGTTTTAGGGTTCTCCCATGTACCATATTTCAATAGAAATGTCAACCAAATTTTTAGAAAAGGAAGTGAATTGAGTCTTTTCCACAAACTCTGATTTGCTAATCCCTAAATCTCTGCAACCAAATGTCTGCAGATCTTAGTTATTTCAAACAAAAAATTTTGCTAGATCAAAAAATCTAAGTTTGAAATATCAATGGTTTACACCATTAGATTGCAAAGGTATAGGGATGAGAAAATTTAGTTTGTGGCGAAATTTCTCAATTTCTTTTTTGCTTATTAAATATTTATAACAATCTAATCAAGCTTTCAGCGCAAGCTCTCAAAACCTAGAAGTACTTTTGCGTGAAAATACGTTATTAATTAATACAAATATATTTATCTTGTTGTTAACGTTGAAGTAAACACCTTTATATAAAAATGATTTTACCTATAAAACGGCTGTTTTCGATTTTTTCGGTAGAAAATAAATATGGCTCCTGAAAGAAAAAATAACATCATTATTTCTTGAATTTATACAACTTGTTACCTTGTATGATATATATAAAAGACTACAAAGGCGCAACGCGTTGTTTTTTTAAAGAAGTAAACCGGGCATACTGGACCAAAGAGCTTTGTAATATACAGAGTAGACATTGGGTTTTATTTGCAAAACTAGACTCTTCAATCGGGTTCAATAAGAAGCCATAGAACTTAGGATAAGATTTTAGGACTGTTTAAGCATTTCCATCATCAAAAACTTGCGTCTTTTGTGTAATTTGCCGTTAGAAATGCATAACTTTATATCTTTTTAGATAAACTTCATCTTAAAACAGATTGCAATGTAATTGGTTAAAAAGGTTTAGCTGCTTAAAACCAAGGTTTTTTCGGGCCTTGCTCACGTTACTGGCCTTATATTCTGCTTTAGACTATTACAAAACTAAACTTAATGACATCTTTTGACAAATTTTGTTTTAAAATATGTGGTATATATATATATGAGATGCGTAACAAATCACAATTTTAGCTTTATTTTAGCAGGAGAGTATCCGATGCTATAACTGATTAACCCTATCCCCGCTGGGGTACTTGAAAACCAGGATACGCTGGGGGGGGGTCAATTTGACCCCCCCCCTCTAAATCCCATGTTTTATGTCCAAATGTCCAATGTCCAATGATANCAAACAAACAAACAGACACCCAAGCCAAATTTATATATAGATATATATATAAATTTAACTTGTCTGGTGGACGTTTGGGTGCTTGTCTGTTTGTTTGTATCCAATAAACGTTAAAACGGCTGAAAACCGATCGGGCTCAAATTTTGTGCGGGACCTCACGTGAACCCAACGAAGGTTTTTTAATGATCAAAATTTTAAAAATTTGTATTTAAAATTTTTTATTTTTGTAAAATTTTAAAAATGCGCAAAAAAAAATTATGAAATCAGCAAACTTTTTTTTTGTTTTAAATTGTAAAAAGAGAAGATGCTCACAGATAAAGCCACAATTAAAAGTTGAAATAGAAGATGGGCGCGAAGTGTCCTAAAATCCTATTATGTATATAAGTAAATACCATATAATATCACATATAATATCACATAATTGTGGTGTAAAATGAAAGAGCTCTACAATACAAACAAAAACGTTTAGTATTTATGAAAAAGCATTGTAATTTCCCCTGTAAGCTATTTTTTCTCTAACTTCTCAAATGCTGAAGTAAATTGTTTACCTATATTTCCGAAAATACCAGAAACAGCACAGGTCCCTAAAAGAATACCTAGAAAGAAAAATTAAATCGTTATTGTTTTGTAGGATCTTCCCCCCCCCTCAACCCCATACTGCATTATTTTCAAGGATTTTAGTATAAAATAAGAGAAACTGTGTTTTTATAGTAAACTGATATGTGTATTATTAAATAATTGGGGCCAGGATATCTTTTACTTTCTTGTGTGAAGAACTATATTTTTAACGATTTATTTACTGGAAAGGTGAAATTAGTTGCCACTGTTTTGATAAAAATGTTAAGATCCTTTCAGCATGTGTTTTTCTAGAATAAAAAAGTAAATAAAACTTGAAATTTATTTTCTTACTATCAAATTCATTTAGCGCATAACGTGTTGTAAATTAGATATTGAATCTCACTCGCACAGTATATTATAATCAGAATTCTCAAAAATAATTTTTCTTTAGATTCAGAATTTTCCAGTTTGGACAACGTCGTACATGGTAACCATTAAAGTGATTAATTTTGATATCTTCTCCGATGTTTCTTAAGCAAGAAATGCACGACCACAAATAAAACAATCGGTTTTCATAACCAAAAACATGAATTTATAACTTATTCTTGATTAGACAATGCTTTTAAGGGTACTGTTGTAAATATGATATGCCACTCTATTAATGGAGGGTAATTTAAAATTACGTGTCTCATCGGAGAATAGGACATTAAAACTAACTTAAACTTAAAGTCTTATTTTATTAAATCTTTGTAACCAATTAAAGAGTCTAAAATGGGAATACGTTGTCCCTTTAGTTTAGTGTGTGCGTATCAGAGATACGAGAGTTACAGAGATCAATTATCAGCTAAAATATGCACAGCATGTTCCATTGTGTACAAGTACTGTACACGACCAATCAGCAAACATCTGTATTCAGCGATATTTAAGGATCCTTTGGATACGAAATACAAAATCTTCAAAAAAGACTGAATTCATAAATGTTATGTTTCATGTTTAAATTTGGAGTATTTCTTTAAAGGTTGTAAAACTTAACCCCTGAATGGGTATGTTATTCAACAAGTGGCCGTGAGATGGCACTCTAAAACCCTATCGGAAAAACGTAACATGACGTGCCGGGTCAACTTAGCCCACCCTGTGAAAGGAGATAAGCAGTCTGTATAGTCTATGCAGGTGCATATTTATGGCGACTAAGAATGTTGATAAATGATATGATGCTAGCTTGTATTAGGGGCACGTTGGGGGCATACTCCCATATTTCTTTATTATTATATATTTTCTGTTTCATTAATTAATGTATATTAAACTTGGGAAAGTAAATTAATAGGTTAATACACATTTAGAAGTATAAACCGTGTCGCTGTTTTCCCACCATTTTTAACACCTACAATGATTGATTTATTTGATAACTAGAGTTTTACTGTTGATTGTTTGAATTTAAAACCAATACTGCAGCCAACGACGTCATATAAAGTGTACAGAGCGTACGGAGCGTACACACTATTCGGATATATTCTAATGCCCTATCTTCTTCTTTTCTAGCGTCTTTGTACTGAACTAATTATATGGCTTAAAGCTTCATCTTGAATTCAATCGCGTTTATGTCTAAAATTTAAAAACCTTTAAACTGAGGTTTTTTTCACTTATTAAAATCTGCCGACAAAACATTATTGAAGATAAAACTATTTAATCAACTTTGGGGGGGTGGGCATATATTTAATCAATTAAATAACGCTAGACTCATCTTATATTTCATTCATTTTCTGCAAACACATCACTTCGCTAGATCCTTCTTCCAGCTCATCGAGGGAGGGTTTGCTGGGCCAACATGAGCCCCATTAAATGGTTTCCAAGCCGTTGCTTATTTGCCTTCCAATCCCCCAAAACAACGAGCACTGCGTTCTAGTTTTTTTTTCTTTTTTCTTTCTTTAATCAATCTGTATTTCTTCCATTTTTCTTCTTTTTCAATATACTCTTTGTAATGTCTTTTATCGTTTTCATTTTCATTTAAATCATTTAAAATACTGTTTGTATTGTCTTTTATCATTTTTCATTTACATTTAATTCATTTTAAATATACTCTTTATTTACTATTTATTTTCAATATATTCTTTATTTATTTACTATTTATTTTCAATATTCTCTTTATCTATTTACTATTTATTTTCAATATGCTCTTTATCTATTTACTATTTATTTTCAATATGCTCTTTATCTAGTCACTATTCATTTTCAATATTCTCTTTATTTATTTACAATTTATTTTCAATATACTCTTTATTTATTTACTATTTATTTTCAATATTCTCTTTATTTATTTACTATTTATTTTCAATATTCTCTTTATTTATTTACTATTTATTTTCAATATACTCTTTATTTATTTACTATTTATTTTCAATATATTCTTTATCTATTTACTATTTGTTTTCAATATTCTTTTTATTTATTTACTATTAAATCTCTATTTACTCTTTATCTATTTACTTTTTATGTTCAATATACATACATACATGGTTACCCACAAAGAGGCTTTAAAGAGGATGCCACGGAATTTATTGAATCTGCTTTTATACTTTCATGGTTTCCTTTTATGTTGTTTCTTTCTTCACCAAATGTGCTAATATACCGGTAAAATAATGTTTTTTAGTCAGGAACCAAAATTAATCCTTCAAATAATTATATCTAAAGAGATGTTAGTAAAGTCTTTTAGTGGATAAACCTGTAGCTTAACTACTGTTCACTCAATCATAAATTTCTAACTTGGAGGCACAAGGGATTAAAGCTCGTTTGAACATAAACTATATTAAAATTATTAGATACCAAACCCAACAAGATTTTCAAGGACAAAATGTATTGTTATTTAACATTTTTATTTAATCTATCAAAGAATGTAAAAATTCAGCAAAAACACACTTTAAGTTTTTGGAATGGGACAATTATAAAACATAAGGTAGTCACTTAAATCCTTATGTCTTTTCAACGTTAGAATTGTTTTGTTGTTGTTATTTTTAAAGGAGATAGAAGTATAAAAGACTAAGGAGAGGACAAAAGTGATTATTTACATACTCTGACCTATTAGAAAAGTTCTAAAACTATTGAGTACTAGAAACCTCTTAAAGATCTCTTAAAGATCTAAGTTATTATTCTAAATAATCAAATGAACATAGCACCTCAATTGTTCAGTGTGCTCAGATCAAGTACTTTATAAAGGATTTTTTTGCTACTAGTATAACTATTAGCTCTGTAACAATATCAAATTTTACAGTTTAAATATTGCTATAATGCAGTCTATTTCACAATTTTCTGGTTTTCACTGTAAACTCTATTTATAATTTACACTTTGACACTTTTAAAACTTCTGTAAAAATTTTAACACTGGTACGCATTTGTACCACGGTATAACGTGTCATAGTCACCAAAATACTTTGTACAGTAAGAACCATAATACTTTGCAACAGGAAGACGACTTTTAGACTCAAGTTATGACTTTAAATAGTTCAATGAACATTAGAGACTGCAATTGTGCAGTGTATACAGCCCTCTTTTACTTAATAAGTGATTTAATAAGTTACTAAAGACTGAAAGCTTTGTAACACCAATAACTGCACTTTCTTTTTGTTTTAATGTCGTCTCCCTATTCCATAGTTTTCGGGTTATCACTGTAGTTTACTATTAAATGAACTGTTACTGTTATTTCATGTGATCCTCCATATACCAATATAAATGCCGGATTTACAACGGTACCCTTAACATCTATGCCTGAATAAATATGAATTAGAACTCCATGTTTTATCAGAATTATCGGAATAGAATGCTTTTCTATAACATTCTTGATCAAATTAAGGTTTCAAGGGTGCCGACTGCCGATGTCAATAGAAGGTGGCCATCTTAAAATTAAGCTTAAAATTAAAGTTTCTTACTAAACAGTGATATACTGGGTAATGTAAGGAAGAGGAGTGTTATACTAAAGTTGTTTCAATATTTTGTTCATCGATGAAAACAGCAATTGTTCAATGTTCAGTTGAAAGAGACCCATTTTAACTAATAAGTTGGTTTTCAAGCTAAACTGTTTCTTTGTAACAACATCATATGCACATTAGATAAAGCAAATATCATCTTAATTCCTTTTTCACAGTTTTGTTGGTTTTATTGATATTTTATTGTTCAACCTTAAAGGGACAGGGTACATGTCTGATTCACAACACGGTGCCTTGGGAACTTTTATTTGAACCACAATGTGAAAGAAATCTTAAAAAGTGCTTCTGCAGCAAATACCTTCATTCTACTGCTTAACTAACTTGTATATAGAAACCACTTGATCGATCATTGATCACGCACCTCTGCCCCTTAAGTAAAAGTAAATTCAACCTATATGAAGCATAAATTCTGACCGCGTCAACCTTGCTGGACCGGCTAGTCCTGTTCATAGAGCTAGGTACAGTACACACTGGGATCGGAAAGGTTGACCTGGCTCGGAAATTCAAATGTACTATGGCTCCCGTGAGATGCCAGTGCCACTCTTTAAATGTATAGTGTTACATGCAATTACGTCTTCACGCCCCTAATATGTTCAATTTCAATTCCCATAATATTTATTAAACTTAACAATCAGTTTCCATTTTTGGTTAATTTGTTAACGCTTTATTCGTTATTTCTCATGCAATTAGTAAAATTCTGAACATAATGTTAGCGCAGTTTCTAACAACACAAACATGTTCGATATTCATTAAAGTAAATGACGACTGGAGTTATAAGGTTGCAAAACCGGAGTGGTATGGTCAGTGGTGGGATGAGAGTCGGCGGTAAACTGGGCGGTATCCTCTTCGATGAGAAACCTTGCTCTCCGATAAGACCAGAGAATCATATCCGATGAGTCCAGGGAAACTCCGGTCTTTGAAGATATTCTCTTTTAGCCATTTTTATACTCCTATTAAACTCCTACTCATGCTCCTATACTCCTATTCCACTCTTACTCCTACTCCTATTCCACTCCTATTCCTACTCCTACTCCTACTCCTACTCTTACTCCTACTCCTACTCCTACTCCTACTCCTACTCCTACTCCTACTTCTTCTCCTATTCCTACTCCTACTCTTACTCCTACTCCTATTCCTACTCCTACTCCTACTCCTACTCCTACTCCTACTCTTACTCCTACTCCTACTCCTACTCCTACTCCTACTTCTACTCTTACTCCTACTCCTACAGCCACTCCTACAGCCACTCCTACTTCTACTCCTACTCCTACTTCTACTCCTACTCCTATTCCTACTCCTACTCCTACTCCTATCAATTTTTTAAAAACTGGGTCGACTTTGAAGTGTCACAACGCCTTGGTCTTTGATTTAACCTTTTATTACCACTCAACTCCCTTAATCTTTTTTGTTGGTCCGTAATTGTTCATTTTAGAATTATAAAGTTTAATTAAATTTTTGTTTGTTTTCTTCAACGTAATTGGAAAAATTCTCAACTTTTTATGCGTGAGGGATTAAAACTTTTGGATCTCTCTGGTGGAATTTGGATAACCTAGCATAGCGCATAGTCCTACTGTTTGTGTTTCCATTCATTAAAAATATTTTGAAAATTTGTCATAACATCTTAAATATTTGTTTAGGGGAGTATTCAAATATCTGAAAATGGTACGATGTTTGGAAATATTTCATTAATTATTCATCAGATAAAGCTTTTAAGAGTAACGACGCATGAATTAAACATACGCTCTATAATTGGAGGGTCACTCGAAATTACGTTTAGATATGATTGGGATAGTTTTAATCTTTTTTTTGTAAAAAAATGGTATTTTTAAAAATTTGAACATTCCCTTTAAAGGGACTGTAAAGGAATAATGGAAGGGGGTATAGAATGAAACCCGAGAATCTCAGGCGTTAAATGATACATATAAAACATCTATCCTGTCTCGACAAATTTATATAAAACTGTGTAACAATTATACGAAAATTAATATATATGGAATTTTGTATAAAAGTTGTAGTAATAAACAGATCATATTCAACAAATACACAACCAATCTGAAAACTACGATATCCCACAGGAGCCTGAGAATCTCAGGTTTGCTCCTATAATTATAGATTTTTAAATTTTTACTTTGCATTTTTATAAAATATAATTGATAATATAATTACATATATTCCGTGTAGTCCGTGTTACGTCACCAGAACTTCAGCCAATGGCAGTGCAGTATCATTGTCACGTGATAAAGATGGAAATCACATGACCAGTATATATGATTAGTAATTGTGGAAAATATTGAATCGGATTATTAAATGATTCTAAAGATGACTTATCCCAATATTTATATCATATTTATATCATGCTTCATTTATGACAAATGACAATGGACAAGAAAATATTTGCCTCCAATTTTACTTGGGGATATTGGATTGATGGAACCAAAGCGGGAATTTTCTTAGCCTGGCAAATAATTTGTTACATCTAGATATTTTCCAATTGTTTATGGTTTACTCTATTATTACGATAGCTTATTCAAATCAAATCATTTATTTCTTCAGAAAAATAAACAATATTTACGAATTGAATTTTTTAAAATCACAATATGTAAAATATTATTATATGTTATTACATGCATTTACTGTATACAAGGTTACAATTTACTCTTGCTGAAATTAAAATGGTAAAACTGAGAATTTTGTGGATTCATTTTAGAGATTTTTGTTGTTTGAGTTGTTTTTCATTAAAGAAAAGCATTTGCCTAGAAATGGCTGTAATTATTTTCGTTTGCGTGAAGTAAGTACAACAAAAAAATCTCGTTTTGAAGTTGTAAGAAAGGATTTTTTATTTTCACAATATTAAATTTCCTTGTTCAGACAGATTTATGGATAATCTGGTATTTAGATTCAGATTTTTACCTCATGTTGTACTTTTACATTCCGATAATATATTATTACCGCCTTATTACCAACATTACCGACCAGTGATTCCCCCAACAGAAGGAGGTTAAGTTACTTAACGTTCCTTGGGACAGTTATGTAAAATAACCACCCGCTCTGCGAAGTTTTCAGGAAAAAATTCGCTTATTTTCATCTCGAAAGACCATAAAATTGTTAACAGCTACTTTTTCGGAAAATTATAAATTTTACTTAACCTCGGGTTCCCTCGACCAATTTTTGTAGATAAAATTGGTCGAGGGAACCCTTGGTAAAGTAAAATTCCCTAAACTTCTCTGTAAAGTTGTCATAAATAATTAATTATAATCCTGGTAAAAATATGTCAATGTTTTGTTCCTTTAAAATATTTATTTTCAGCTGCGGTTTCTCTGCTAAAGTGACTAATGCACTTCTTTTTTATAATAAGAAGCAATGGAGAGATTTTTAGAAATAAACACTTTTCGTGTCAGAAAAACTACAATATCGGGCACTGCCATCATTTCATGGTGGGTCACTTGAAATTACCCTTACAGTCCCTTCAATGTATGTGTGGTTCAAAAATATTTAAATACAAAAGAACTGAATTCTTGCCACCGTCTCTAATTCAACCCAAGCTGTAGACCTCTAATATCTAGAGTTCAGTTCCTGTAACTAGACTAAAATATAGAGTTCAGTTCCTGTAACTAGACTAAAATAACTTTTTTGTTGGGATTTTAAGAATTTAAATATTTTAACCAAATACCTTATTATACAAACAAAAAATATTAACTGTATATTTGATTTGTGTCACAAAATAGCTTCATGTTTCTTTAATTATTTTGTTTTGAAAAAGAAAGAGTTTTTTATTATAATTTTGGCCTGTTGTGATGTTTGTATTCAATACACGTCAAAATATTATTCCTGGGAAGGGTTATGAGAATGTAAAAAAATGATATTTATAATTTTGAAATTGTATTAATTTTAACAGAAAAATCCGCGAAAACGATTGAAACGCAAACGTTGAAAGCTAAAATTGTTACTAAAAAGGGGCGTAAAGCGTTCGTTAAGCAAAGTAGTTATAGTTTTAAGAATTTCAGGTCGTCAATATATAGTCTTATTTATTGTGGTTATCTCTGTATTCAGAAGACGGTCACTTTTAAAGCAAAGTATTCTCATTGATTGGAAAAACTTTTCTATTACATTTAGCTAAAGGTGAAGCTTTTGGGGGGTGGGGTTTCCAGGGGAGGTGTTAAGTAAACAGAGTAACAAATTGATAAGAGAGGAAATTTCCCGGNGAGGGAGTGCGCCAGGGGGGGATCGTATATCTATTTGTTCCATTAGCTAAATTGTTTGAGTCTCCTACTATCCTAGCTCAGTACTTTATAAGCAGGCAAACATAATAGAATATGTTATGCATGCTAGGTTTTTAGAAAGCTTTGCACTCTTTTATCGAATTTCAGCTTGTATGGTATTCTTATTGGGCTTCCATGATTTCGTCTTGCATCATAAAAATAAAAATTGGATTTCTAAAAAAATTTTCGCCAACATTTTTTCACCTTCTACAACAGGAAGCAGTCGCTATTTTGAATGCATGCAAAGATTGCAATGCCTGATTCAAACCGGAACCCTTCATAGCTTTGCCTGATCAAGTGTGAATTAGATGTTAAATACTGATTATCTTGATTGTGGTTTCTTTACAAAAGTGACATGCGCATTTCGCCGGTAGGAAAACATATAGAATTATCAGAATTAAACACTTTTATTCCAAGACAAAAATAATCTACCACATTATTGATCAGATAATTTTTTCAAGGGTATAGTTGTGAATCGGCCATTGCCATCTTTGCCTTAAAGGTCACTTGAAATTACGCTTGCAGCTCCTCTAAAATTAAATTTGAGATGAGAAAAAATTATAAATGATAAAAAATGAAATATTCTAGATATAATAATATGAATAAAAACTGCCTCATTTTATTTTAATGAATTGTCTTTTTTATTGGGCCATTTGAGTTTAGATAATCTTGCGGGAATATTTGGTTTGGTTTTTTTAGAAGCTTTTTTCATTTTATTAACATTATTTTATTAGATAGAGAAGGTAGTTTTCTCTAGATACTACAAGAATGAAACTCAAGATGGTTTATATTTTATCTGTTACTAAACTGGAGTAACATAGAGTTCTTGGAAAAAAAGTTTTAAATTAAAGAAAGAAAAACTATGCCCCATTTTTCATCAAATTTTCATTTTTTCAATAGGTCTTCAATTAAAGGAGCTAAGATTCCAATCGTGCGTTCAATTTAAATGAACATTTCTTAAAAAAGTAACTTGAAGCCGATTCTAAAGAATTTGAGTCACGGCTCAAACATGGTTGGTTCCACTTAAAATTGTATTACATTTTTTAAGATTTAAGCCGGCGCTCAATTGAAATTGGTTTTTGGAGGATTTGAGACGCGGCTTAAATTTATTAAATTAGGACATTGGTTTGAAAACATTTGAACTAAAGTAAAAACGAAATGAACTTCATTTTGTTATTGGTCCAAAATGCTAATTTAATTTAAGTTTATGTTTAGTTTAGTGTTTGATTAATATTTTGTATTTTGCATTTTTTGTTTTGTTTCAAGTGGTTCATCAGTCGAGAACACTTAACTTTATATCTTCCATTTTCTTCTTAGACAAAATAGAAATAAAACTTTAACTCTGTAAAAATTGTTTGTGGGGGGGGGTGGTGGAGTGCCTGGGGTAAAGTGATCAAGAAGAAATCTAGTACAAGAAGACAAACATTTTTAGTCCAAAGTGTTTGGTACGGTCGCAAGGCCAGTGGGTGTCATGGTAATAACTATTTATCTCTTCATTACAGGGAGGCAGTAGGGATGCAATAAATATTGGAGGTAATAATACATTGCCGAGAGGCTTCCCAAGACCTTGTTGGGTCCTTAATCATCACGAGCATAGCGAGGGATGCTGTGGGACCCAACAAGGTCTAGGGAAACCAAGAAAATGTCATATTCCATCCAATGTTTATTACATCCTTGTTGCCTCACGTGAATAAAGAGATAAGTAATTTTTCCAAATTTTAAACAAATTTTATGGACATTTTAACAAAACGTAATATTTTATTTTATATCAAAACCTACCTTTTTCAGGTTTTAAAAACTGTAAAAGCTATTAGTTTGAGTTATATAAATCAAATCTAATTAATGTTTTCGGAGTTGTAAACGCACAACTTCTTGGCAGAAAAATTCGCAATTAATTAGATTGCATCCCAGGGTTGCAATCTATAAACATTACGATCCTGGTTTCATATAAATATCAGGGATTCAATATTGTCATAAAGAGCCCTTGAATGAAAAATAGCTGCGAACTTAAACTTTATATCTTTTAAAATTCCCTTAAAATGGCCGGAAATATGTGTCGTTTTTTAAAAACAAAATTTTAAAATTATGGAAATGAGTTGACATTGAAAAGATCATCATGCATTACATCTACTTTTGAGACTCACAAACCTTTTCTAGTTGGGGGGGGGGGGGAGTCGTATAGCTCCCTGTAACAAGGGCTTTTTAGGGCTAATAAGAAAATAACAAGGATCCTTAAAATTCAATATTGTGCCCACATTGTCAGCTAAAGGGCTCTTATCTTTAGAAAATTGTCAATATTAATACACAAAATAATAAAATATTATTTTATTCTTTAATATTAATAATATTGGTTTGTTTATGAACTGTTTTATTAAAACCGGATAGGATGGAATAGGAAAGGTCGATAGGTCGGGATAGAAAAGGCAGGTATGGGATAAGACCAGAAGTATAGATTTAATATGGGACGGGATACAATATGATAAAATAGGACAAGCTGGGTCAGGTCAGGTCGAAATAGATATGGACATATAGGATGTGAAAGGGCTGTGCAAAGAATAGGATAGATCGGGGATAAGGATAGGATAAGTACAGGATAGGACAGGATAAGTAAAGGATAGGATAGGATAAGTACAGGATAGGATAGTAAATCGGGATAGAATAGGACAGAATAGGATCGATGAGGGTAGGATATGTTAGGATAGGACAGGCCTGATAGAATAGGATGGAATAGGGTTAGATATAGAGTAAGGATTGGATAGGATAGGATAAAACAAAAATAGAATAGGAAAGGATAAATAAGATAGAATAGGATAGAATAGGATAGAATAGGATATAGAATAGGATAAGGATAGTGAACTGGATAGGATAGAATAGATTGATAAGGATAGAATAGGATAAGGATAGTGAACTGGATAGGATAGAATAGATTAGTTAAGGATAGAATACGATAAGGATAGTGAACTGGATAGGATAGAATAGGATAAGGATAGAATAGGATAAGGATAGTTAACTGGATAGGATAGAATAGATTTGGTAAGGATAGAATAGGATAAGGATAGTGAACTGGATAGGATAGAATAGATTTGGTAAGGATAGAATAGGATAAGGATAGTGAATGTGTGAAAACAACTTTCTTTTCAGTCTCAGCTAGGATTTAAGCAGTTCAACACATCACCTAGTTTTATACAGTATACACACCTGTTCAGTAGATATCTATATTTATCTATCTATCAATCCTTCTATCTATCTATCCTTCTATCGAACTATTTATCTTGTATTCCTATATATATATATATATATATATATATAGATATATCTATCTATCTATCTTTCAGTCCATCTCTCTATCAATCTGTTTTCCTACCATTTTTCTATCTGTCTGTTTGTCTTCCTATCCCTCAAACTATCTATTTTTCTATCTAAATCTCAGTGATCCTAAGTGTGCAAGCTCTAACGTACATATCTGAAGTTAAAAACAGGTAAATTATAGTTTTTGAATGAGCATGCCGAGGGTTACAAAAAGTTTCGTGAGCTAAGGTAAGACCTAAAGCCAAGCCAATTTTTTTCATGATTTGCTAAGCTTTCTGAGTCTCTCTAATGGCTCAGAAGCCCAGCTATCCTAGCCACAGCATTCGCTCATGTTTCTGTTAAAATATTGTTGAATATTTTAATTTAAAGGTTGTTAAGTTTTATATTGACTGAAAAAGGAAAGGATGGATATAGAAATGAAAGTTATGATCTATGAAGAGATGAAAAAATGATAAATATAAAAGAAAAGAAATGATGCGTAGGTAAAGGGAGGGAATGGTAATTAGAGAAAAGGTAAGATAAATACAAGGAGAAATGATGGAAAGATTCAAGGCGAAAGGAAGTATGCATAAATAATAAAAGGAGAAATATAAATATATATAAAAAGGTAGGATATTTAATTGGGAAAGGAAGATAATTAACAAGAAAGGAATGTTGCTAAGGTGCAGGGAAGGTATAGGGGAAACGAAGGGCTAAGAGGAAGGATAGAAAGAAATAATAGATAAAAGAATGAACGGATGAATGTATGAATGAGTAAATATAAATGAATGTTGGGTAGAAATTGACGGGAAAATATTTAAAATATCTGTGAAACTAGTTTATAAGTTAATTAGTGATCTTTCCTCACTATACCCAGGAAAACAGGGTGTCCCAAACAAATTTAACAATTTTTCTAAATTTTTTCAATTTTATGACCCCCCCCCCTCTACCCCTTCTTTAGTTACTATAGCTTAATAATGTATTATATTATTTACTTTAATATAAATTTTTTTAAACCTCCGTTATTTTGGATGGATTTAGTTTTCCTTCAGTACGTATTTAAAATAGTACACCACGGCAAACTGAACAAACATATGTTTAAAGGGACTGTACAAGATATTGTCGTTTCTCAAGGTTTGAACCAGTTTATTTCTAATAATTCCTATATTGTTTCCTCCAGTAGAAATGCGCAAGTAACTTTTGTAGAGAACCCGCAATTGAAAATAAAAAGTTTTAAAATTAAATATTCAATTCGTACTTGATCAGACAAAGCTGTTTAGGGTACCATTGAACTCGACAGTGTCATCTTAGCATAAAGGGTCACTTGAAATATACCGCTTACAGTCTCTTTAAGCTTTACAGATTATAACATGCAGCGAGGGAGGGAATCCCCTATATGTGTACCTCCGACTTTTCAAAATCTATACATCAACCTTTATTCAAGAATTTGTTTTTTTTTCAAACTACCCTCACTACCACCGACTTATTGAAATATTTTTTAACAAAATTTATTCAATTTTTTTTATCAATTCCAAACTTCCCTCACTACCACCGACTTCTTGAAACTTGTTTATCAACATTTATTCAAGAATTTTTTTTTCAATTTCCAACTACCGTCACTGCCTAGACAAAAAGCTTAAGCAAGACTTGTGTTTTAAGTTTAAACAAAAGGTCTTTTTACAAATTGTTGGTTGTTTATAAAACTTTAAACATTTCTTACGGAGAAAAGAAGATATTTGGAGAAATATTTCTGGAGTAAATTTAGTTTGTTTTGTTGTAATCAGTATGTGTTATTAAATAGAAAAATCAGTATGTGTTATTCAGATAGAAAAATCAGTATGTGTTATTCAGATAGAAAAATCAGTATGTATTTTTCAGATAGAAAAATCTGTATGTGTTTTTCAGATAGAAAAATCAGTATGTGCTTTTCAGATAGAAAAATCAGTATGTGTTATTAAATGGAAAATTCAGTATGTGTTATTAAATAGAAAAATCAGTATGTGTTAATCAGATAGAAAATTCAGTAAGTGTTATTCAGATAGAAAATCAGTATGCGTAATTTAGATAGAAAAATCTGTATGTGTTATAAAATAGAAAGTTCAGTAAGTGTTATTCAGATAGAAAATCAGTATGCGTTATTCAGATAGAAAAATCTGTGTGTGTTATTCTGATAGAAAAATCAGTATGTGTTATTCAGATAGAAACTTCAGTATGTGTTATTCAGATAGAAACTTCAGTATGTGTTATTCAGATAGAATAATCAGAATGTGTTATTCAGATAGTAAAATTTGTTTTTGTTATTCAGATAGAAAAATCAGTATACGTTATTCAGATAGAAAAATCAGTATGTGTTATTCAGATAGAAAAATCAGTATGTGTTATTAAATAGAAAAATCAGTATGTGTTATTCAGATAGAAAAATCAGTATGTGTTATTTGATAGAAAAATCAGTATGTGTTATTAAATGAAAAATCAGTATATGTTTTTCAGATAGAAAAACCAGTATGTATTATTCAGACAGAAAAATCAGTCTGTATTATTTAGATATAAAAATCAGTCTGTATTATTCAGATAGAATAATCAGTATGTGTTATTTAGATAGATAAATCAGTATGTGTTATTCAGATAGAAAAATCAGTATGTGTTATAAAATAGAAAAATTAGTCTGTATTATTTAGATAGAAACATCAGTCTGTATTATTCAGATAGAAAAATACAATCATTTATCTCCAAGGAGTTACATTTATGTATTTCTAATAATATACAATTATTTATTTCCAAGCATTTACATTTTTTTATCTCCAAGGATATACGATTATTTATCTCCAAGGACTCCAAGGATATACAATTATTAATCTCCAAGGATATACAATGATTTATTTCCAAGGATATACAATTATTTATCTTCAAGGATATATAAATATTTATCTCCAAGGATATACAATTATTAATCTCCAAGGATATACAATGATTTATCTCCAAGGATATACAATTATTTATCTCCAAGGATATATAAATATTTATCTCCAAGGATATACAATTATTTATCTCCAAGGATATACAATTATTTATCTCCAAGGATATACAACTATTTATCTCCAAGGATATATAAATATTTATCTCCAAGGATATATAAATATTTATCTCCAAGGATATACAATTATTTTTCTCCAAGGATATATAATACAACTATTTATCTCCAAGGATATACGATTATTTATCTCCAAGGATATACAACTACATATCTCCAAGGATATACAACTATTTATCTCCAAGGATATACAATTATTTATCTCCAAGGATATATAAATATTTATCTCCAAGGATATATAAATATTTATCACCAAGGATATACAATTATTTATCTCCAAGGATATACAACTATTTATCTCCAAGGATATATAAATATTTATCTCCAAGGATTAACAATTTTTTGCTGAGATAAATAAAAAAGGGGTTTAAGTTAAGCTCTGCTAAGCAAGAATATTGGTTGAACCAGCTGGTTTAACTCACCTTCATTTATAAATCCAAAACTCTACAAGTAGAAAGTAATCAGAACAAAATGGCGAAAGTTTCACATTTTGACATTTTTAAAGAATTTCTGAAAATTTTAAACAAACTTTTGACAGATGATAAACCCTGTATCATATTATTTCCAACTTTTAAAATTATTAAACTAAAACAAAAATTCGTTTTGGAAACAGGAAGTTTTTATCAGAGAGAAGATATTTTTTGTTTGAAAACCTAGTTGAAAACCTAAACATAACCTAAACCTAAAACTAAACCTAAACCTAAACCTAAACCTAAACCCAAACTTAAACCTAAACCTAAAACTAAACCTGAACCTAAACTTAAACCTAAACCTAAACCTAAACCTAAACCTAAACCTAAACTTAAACCTAACCCTAAACCTAAACCTGAACCCAAACTTAAACCTAAACCTAAACCTAAACCGAAAGCGAAATCCAAACCCAAAACAAAAATTAATTTTGGAAACAGGAAGTTTTTATCAGAGAGAAGATATTTTTTGTTTGAAAACCTAGTTGAAAACCTAAACATAACCTAAACCTAAAACTAAACTTGAACCTAAACCTAAACCTAAACCTAAACCAAAACCTAAACCTAAACCTAAACCCAAACATATTGCTAAACCTAATCCTAAACTAAAAAAACCTCTAAATCTTTATGCAATTTTGACAATTCTCTAATAAAAATATTTTAATCTTAAGAATTTCACTTACTGAACCCTGAAAATTTTATTGATTGAGAAGGATTTTCAATTTTTTTAAATTTAAAAATAATATATTTGAAAATGCATTTATAGTGAAAAATTGAGTTCTGTCCCTCAGTTAAGATAACGTACAGTTGCAATTCTGTTCCAACTATTTAATATATTTCATACACTAAACAATATAAGTGAAAGTGAAATTCAAAACTAGAAAAAAAAGCTTTTTTAAACTTTCAAGTTCTCCGACATCTCCGTATTTAGCAGGGGTGAGATGTATCGCAGACATGATCCTCACAAATTTGTCACTTGATGGGTGGTTGGCTTAATATCAATATTGTTTGTGCAATATGACCTTGTCTAAGTCTTAGTGCATGGAGTAGTCTTTCTATTTACAAAACAGGGAGGCTCGTAGCGACCAGGGCAACCCTTCCTTGCATAAGATGACAGTTGACAATCCGTAAACTGTAATTTAGTGGTCATCCCAAATTCTTGTTTTGTTTATTTGCTTTCTATTTGTTTTTTTCAGTTCTAGAGAATAAGATATTTTGCTAAACATGTCGACAGAGAGATGATAAAGAGTACTTTTACAAGTATATATATACATATATATGTACATATCTAAATCATGTGTTGAATACTTATTTTCTTATATATTATCTATAAATATAAAAATATATTACAAATCTTAATAAACAATAGAACATGTTCTAGACTTATTTAATTTAAGAAGATATAAACATACACTTATATTTGTAGTAAATGTACTACTCCAAGAAATATTTTTAGATCAGTACCAATCCAGGAACAACTCCATCCCTTTCGTTAACATTTGAGGAGTAAGAACTATTCCAATACTCAATCCCTCTTGTTAATCCACGAGGCATAAGAACTATTTCGTCCAATAATCAATCCCTCTTGTTAATCCACGAGGCATAAGAACTATTCCGTCCAATACTCAATCCCTTTTGTTAATCCACGAGGCATAATAACTATTCCGTCCAATACTCAATCCCTCTTGTTAATCCACGAGGCATAATAACTATTTCGTTCATTCCGTCCAATACTCAATCCCTTTTGTTAATCCACGAGGCATAATAACTATTCCGTCCAATACTCAATCCCTCTTGTTAATCCACGAGGCATAATAACTATTTCGTTCAATACTCATATATCCTTCTCGTTAATCCACGAGGCATGAGAACTATTCCGTCCAATACTCAATCCCTCTTGTTAATGCACGAGGCATAAGAACTATTCCGTTTTTTAATACTTTTGTCAGTATCAAACCTGATATGACTCTATCAGTATTCTTAGGTATCTGTTTTACAAGATACACTGAAACCCTCTTGTTGATAAACGAGGAACATAAGTACTCTGACATTGTAATCAAGCAGAGTAGTTAAGATAAATCATAAAACTGGTTTTACATAGTTATTTCCAACGTAGATATGTAATGAATGAACTATGTTGTACATTATTAATTATCTAAGTTTGTAAATAGCTACATAAAATTTATATCATGATTTATCTTAACTGTGCTGTAAATAACTACAAAACATGATTAGCTTAATTACATTTTATGTAACGGAGTAAAACTTGTAATTATGGTGATTAACTTTAACTTTTAACATAGAACCCCAAATATACTTAGTTGGAATAGACTCCGCTTTGATTACAGTGAGTAATTGTTCCTCACTTAGCAAAAGAGAAGCGTTCTGAATCACCTTATTTGAAAGATAGAAATAGATTGGGAATTGGTACATATAAATCATGTCCGGATTAACATTGATAGTAAAGCATTGGTTCAGATAAATCATGTCCGGATTAACATTGATAGTAAAGCATTGGTTCAGATAAATCATGTCCGGATTGACATTGATAGTAAAGCATTGGTTCAGATAAATCATGTCCGGATTGTCATTGATAGTAAAACATTGGTTCAGATAAATCGTGTCCGGATTGACATTGATAGTAAAGTATTGGTTCAGATAAATCGTGTCCGGATTGTAATTGATAGTAAAGCATTGGTTCAGATAAATCGTGTCCGGATTGACGTTGATAGTAAAGTGTTATTGAACTGATTAGTTCTTATGCCTTGTAGACCAACGAGAGGGATTGAGCTGTACCTGGATTGATACGGGTCTAAACGGATTTATTGGAGTAGGGCACACTACCACACAAGGAGAATTAAATAGGAGGGGGCGATAGGGTTTCCGTACACTTTGCTGTGACGTTTTTGGACTGCTGAAGAACAAGTTTTTGCGTAACAACAATAACAAAGGCAGCCGATCTAATGTAAACAGACATGAGTTAGTGTATACGGTGAATCTTCATCTAACGCCAGAAATGCCAGATGTATGTTTATCATTTGTGTTATTGTTTACAATCTTTATTATTGTTGTTACCCAAAAACTAGTTCTTCAGCAGTCCAAAAACGTCACAGCAAAGTGTACGGAAACCCTATCGCCCCCTCCTTCTATTCAATTCTCCTTGCTACTACGGATAATTAAAAATGTACAACGTAGCTTAGGTTTACAGTTATAGGGTTACAACAATATTCATTACATATTCACTGTCCCTTCTATATATATCTTATATCCTAGATACAATCTAGGAAATATATAAATATAAAATAAATAAACTTTTGGGGAAACCTTTTTTCTACTCTGTTGGTTTATGTTATTTAATTGACAATATATTACATCTTATATACTTTTATCAAGTTTGAAAAAGATTTCCAAAAAAATCTTGATTGCATAACTATAAATGTGTTTCTTATTACAGAGTTTTAGCTTTCTTAGATCTATCCAAATAGATTATCAAGTACAATAGGTGGCAACAGAGAAATAGATTATCAAGTACAATAGGTGGCAACAGAGAAATAGATTATCAAGTACAATAGGTGGCAACAGAGAAATGGACCAATTATACACGACGTCACAAGTGTCAAATATAACAAGGAAAACGAAATTATCTCACATTAGCTGACTTGTTTTCCAAGATTGAATAAAAAGGTTTAAAAACAGAAAATAAAAAACACATAAAATTGCACTTATTTTACTTTAAGATTTAAGCACTTTATGCAAAATTATCACTATTATTAATAATTTTGTTGGACACAAAAACTGAGCTGACACTTGTGACGTAAGAAAACAGCTGTACTTCAGAAAGTGTACAAATTCTACCTTGTCATCTATTGTACTGAAATCTATTTGGATCTATCTATCTATCTATCTATTTATCTATCTAAATAGCTATTATATCTTTCTATATACAGGGTTACCCACAGGGAGTGAAATTGTAAACACGACCAAAAACACTAAATGATTTGAAGCTTAACTTTTTTTGCATTGAATTGAGTATGATGGTGGTTTACGAAATGGTAAAGCACAGAAATAAGCCAGTTTTCGACTTTATTGTTCATGGAACCCTGAACACAAGAAAACGGGCTGAACAATTTCCGTGGTATCGTGTCTAACCCTTGGTAGGTATCTTTGTATATCTAACAATCTATTTTATATACTGCGTAAACATATCTTTCTATCTATCTATCTATCTATATAGCCATCTATCTACATATCTATCTATCTATCTATCTATCTGTTTTATAAACTGCGTAAACATATCTATCTATCTATCTATCTATCTATCTATTTTATATACTGAGTAAACATATCTTTCTATCTATATAGCCATCTACCTACATATCTATCTATCTATCTATCTATCTATTTTATATACTGCGTAAACATATCTATCTCTCTATCTATCTATCTATCTATTTTATATACTGCGTAAACATTCTATCTATCTATCTATCTATCTATCGATCGATCTATCTATATAGCCATCTATCTATCTATATATCTATCTATCTATGTACATATCTATATATCTATCTATCTATCTATCTATTTACCTACCTATCTATTTATTTTTATTATCTATCTTTCTATGTATTTGTGTGGGTCACTGATAAGGCCTATATTACCCAGAATTACTATGAATACAGTATCAATTAACTAACGATGTAGCCTGCAGTTACGATTCAATTATAATTTTCTTTTATTTTGCCCTTCTTAGTATATACTTTTTTCAACAAATAAATGACAATTTCTAGACGTCTAATTCTAATAATGAAAATGAATGAACTCCAGTTTATTTTAACCCTATCCCTGCTGGGGTACTTGAAAACCAGGATACGCTAGCTGGGAGGGGGGGGGTCAATTTGACCCCCCCCTCTAAATCCCATGTTTTATGTCCAAATATGACAAATGATTAGAAAGCTCTTGTGCTCTACTTTTAGAATCTGCAAAAAAATTTGCAAATTTGCGAAAATTGAAAAAAATGTAAAATTATACATTTTTGAAAAGCCCTTGACCATGCCATTTCAAATATGCAAAAATTTTTGCAAAATTTGAAATAACCTGATTTTTAATTAAGAAAAACTAAAAATGTGCAAATTTCCTTTGACAGGTTGTTTGCAAAAAATTTGCATTTTTTTTTCGCAAAACTTGTGCAATCCGTTTCCTTATGTCATAGGCTTTCCAAAAAGCTAAATTTTATCAAAATCTGACAAGTGAAAGTGGGTCAAAACAAAGATTTAGTTTGTTACAGGCAAAAGCAGTCATTCAGGCAGTGTGCCTGAGGACTCAGGCAGTTAGTATTAAAGCCCGGTTTTAGGCCTAAAGGGAGGGCTTTGGGTATGAAAGAAAAGTCAGAAAATTTCAACAGCCTCAAACCAATACTTTTTGAGTTATGTAAAAAAAACTACAGGGGGGGTCAAATTGACCCCCCCCCCAGCAGGAATAGGGTTAAGTACCGGACTCACTTTTAAGCAGGGTTAGAGAAAATTGTACAATATGCATCACTGTGATCTTAAGAGTTTACATTTGTTGCATTTGACGTGCTGGGTCGACTCTACACTAGTTAGTCTGACCGACTGAATGTACAGTACGTGCTGTACCGGCACGGATCATGCAGTTTTAGACTTAGCTGGTGTATAGACTATAACAGCAGACCGGGACAGTACATTAAATGAATCATCTTATTCTTGCGAGATTATTATGATATACAGTGAGAACCAGACGACTATGGAATAAGAAAACTACATAAAAGAAATTACAAAGCAAATAGTTTTACTAGAATAATCCCTTTTTTAAGAGAAAATTTGTCATATTCTTTTTGGTCTGCTCAAAATCATAAGTTTAATTTAAAAGTTGTCTTTCATTTCAAAAGTTTTCTGGTTCTCACTGTATCGTAATTAAAACTACTCTGCTAAAATTATGTCAGTTTATTGTATAAACTCGGGATATTATATTTGGATATTCTCGTGAAATTCTCGGGTTTCGTTTGATGCACTGTGAAATCACAAAATACAAAAAACAAAGCCCAATTTACGTGTGCGAAAATAGACTAATAATTTGGCTGGGGAGAATTTTGAAATCTGCATGGTAAGGGCTAGAGTAAATGTTGGTTATATGCTATTCCTTCAATCATAAATGACTAAGTTTGTGTGCAGATGTTCAAAATTGTGTTCTGAAACTCTGAAATTATTATTGACATATTTTCAATTCAATTTGTGTTTCAAAAAAATTTAATTTTTTGCCCCTGGATGCTCTAAATGGATATTGTTCTACGGCCCATATCATGTTTCATTATTTGTATGTATATATTGTGCACTCAGTTTACACAGTGATCAGCGTTTGCAAATACAAAGAAAGGCCGGCGTCAAGAAAAGACGACATTTTATAACGTTTTGGTTTTACGAATCCTGATTTCTAGTGGTTGGTAATACAGGGTGTCCCACATCATATTAGACCGAGAACGGGTCTAAATTACGATTTTCGGGACTAATTAGAAAATTTCTTCATAGAATGAATCATTTTGAAAAATAACATACGGCTTATATAAGAATTTTCTTGCGGAAAATGATAATTCTTTCGAGTATTAAGGGTTTATTTTGGTGTTAAAGATTGGAGATAATCTTATATGATATGGGACGCTCTGTATATAAATCTTGGTGTAAGACTTAACATGATATTATGCTTTTAAGACAACGTTAGAAATAAAGTTATGTAAAGTTTAAGCTCGATAAATTGTTCACTAATTTTTAAAAATTTTTAGATTTAAAAATGCACAGAAACTTGTTTGATAACACTCTTTGTTGATTACCAGAGGCTGGATAAAAGGTAAAGAAAATTTTTTTTGTTAAACCAGCTTTGAATCAATTAATTCATTTTCCAAAATTGGCATCAATTAGTTAACTGTATAAAGTTTAGATCAATTTAGGGATCAAATAATGTTTTGATTGATTTGATTTTGACCATTGGAACTGATTGAACAATTTGGAATAGTAGACGTTTAGATCAACTATTTAATGTTTAGATTTATTGATTAATTGATTAACTAATGAGGATGAATGAAGAATATAGTTGGGTTCCACCTGGGCTCTCCCAATCCAGGTAGGTAGGTAGGTTGGAAGGTAGGTAGGTAGGTAGGTAGGTAGGTTGGTAGATAGGTAGGTAGGTAGGAAGGTAGGTAGTAGGTAGGAATGTAGGTAATTAGGTAGGTAGGTAGGTAGGTAGGTAACTAGGTAGGTAGGTGGGTAGGTAGTTAGGTAGGTAGGTAGGTAGGTAGGTAGGAAGGTAGGTAGGTAGGTAGGTAGACAGTTAGGTAATAAGTTAGAATTAGTTTTAAAATATCATTAAAGGATCAAGAAAAATCATGATTTTTTTATAATTTTTTATAATTTTTATATTTTTCCTCATTTTTATTAATAACAGCCATTTATCAACTATCAAGTTGTTTATGATGGATGAATGTAATAAAGAATGAAAAAATGTTTACTAACTGAAAAAAAGTGTTACAACCTGAAAAAAGTTTAAAAAGTCAAAATGGTTAAAAGAAAAATGTTAGAAAGTCTATTCTAAAAGTTAGTTTTATACTGACAAGAAAAAATTAGGAAAGCAAAAATATTTTTGAAAATATGTTTGAGAATATTTTACGAGTTTGAAGTTTTGCATCTCATTTTCAGAGATGAGGAATATTTCTAAATGTTCAGACCTAGTAAATTATAATTAATTAGGATCAAAATAAACGTCAAAACGACTGAACCAATTGGGCACAAATTTGTTAAAGCAACTCACTGTCACTTGTTCAAGGGGAGGTTGAGGCCATGGTCGAAATTGAAAAATTCGGCCTGTAAAAAAATATACATTAAAGATTTTTGAAATGCTTAACTGCCAAAGTTTTGTTTATTAGAGTACGTACGATGTAAAATTTGCTGTTTGATTAGAGGATAAAAGCTAAAACTGTTACCTGAAAGTTGCGCTTTAAAAGCCTAATAACATTAAAGAAAGGTAAAGAAATGTATAAAAAAGATGGAGAAAGGAAAGACATAGTAAAAGTTTACGTATAAAAAGAAAGGATATAATAAAGTGTATGTAAAAAAAAGAAGAAAGGAAGGATATTGTAAAGTTTATGAATATAAAGGGTGGAGAAAGGAAGGATATTGTAAAGTTCATGTATAGAAAGGGTGGAGAAAGGAAGGATATAGTAAAGTTTATGTAAAGAAAGGGTGGAGAAAGGAAGGGTATTGTAAATTTTATGTGGAAAAGTGTGGAGAAAGGAAGGATATTGTAAAGTGTATGTAAAAAAAGTGTGGAGAAAGGAAGGATCTAGTAAAGTTTATTTATAGAGAGGGTGAAGAAAGGAAGGATGTAGTTAAGATTATGTATAGAAAGGATGTAGGAAGGAAGGATATAGTAAAGTTTATGTATAAAAAGGGTAGAGAAAGAAAAGATATTGTAAAGTTTATGTATAGAAAGGGTGGAGAAAGGAAGGATATAGTAAATTTTATGTAAAAAAGTGTGGAGAAAGAAAGGATATTGTAAAGTGTATGTAAAAAAAGTGTGGAGAAAGGAAGGATCTAGTAAAGGTTTGTTAAAATAAATTCGAAATATAAGGAAGACGACTTTTCCGACTCAAATGCCGACGTTAATTCTCAATGTTTGTGTACACAGGAAGCAAGCACACCACATGTGTCAAATCCCCGCTCACCTTAGATCCCCGCTTCAACCGGCAGTCAGTTACGAACACTCATATTCACAACTCCATCTCTACCCTGGCTCCTCCATGATGATGATGCAGATACTCAGCGCAACGCACCTGTAGATCTGCCCCACCAACATGAAGCTCTACATCACCCCCCTGACTCCTTCGTGCTGATGATGCAGATACTGAACTAACAGCAGGCATGCTTATACTTCTGATCTCCCTATTAACTTCTTGAGAAGCTTACTTAGGAAACTTGTCGAGCCTTGTCCGAAGTTTCCGCTATCTTGAGTTGCCTTGCCTCTGATACATTGATAAACCCTGTTGTCCCAGTTCCCGGATCTGCTCCACCAACATGAAGCTCTACAACACTCCCTTGAAGCACCATCTAATATCCATCATTAATTCCTTTTGTTAATTTCTAAATCAACCAATTTTAACCTTCGCCATTTGTGCAAATATTTCAAAACAATTTTATTTTTCTTAAATAAATGTTATAGAATATTTGTGTTTTTTCCTGATTTCTTTATTTGTATATTTTCCGACCTTTTTAAAGGTCAACAAGGTTATGTATAGAAGGGTGGAGAAAGGAAGGATATATTAAAGTTTATTTATAGAAAGGGGGGAGAAAGGAAGGATATAGTAAAGTTTATGTATAGAAAGGGTGGAGAAAGGAAGGAAATTGTAAAGTTTATGTATAAAAAGCGTGGAGAAAGGAAGGATATAGTAAAGTTTATGTATATAAAGGGTAGAGAAAGGAAGGATATAGTAAAGTTTATGTATAAAAAGAGTAGAGAAAGGAAGGATATTGTAAATTTGATGTATAGAAAGGGTGGAGAAAGGAAGGGTATAGTTAAGATTGTGTATAGAAAGGGTGGAGAAAGGAAGGGTATAGTAAAGTTTATATAGAAAATTGCGGAGAAAGTAAGGATCTAGTAAAGTTTATGAATAGAAAGGGTAGAGAAAGGAAGGATATAGTAAAGTTTATGAATAGAAAGGGTGGAGAAAGAAGGGATATTGAAAAGTTTATGTATTGAAAGAGTCGAGAAAGGAAGGAAATAGTTAAGATTATGTTTACTGTTTACTGTAGAACTGACATTTTAAATGATTATGTTTACTGTTTACTGTAGAACTGACATTTTAAATTTCCTGCTCAAACCTGGTGTATATATATATATATTTATTACATATACATATATTTATCATATATGTATATATCTTTTAAATATATATATATATATATATATTCATGTACATCAAAAGTTTATGTAATATCTATATATAACAAATTTTACTTATTTGTTATATTCTTGAAGTTTTAACAAAATATTTGCTTACAATTTTTGAATAGTTCATGTATATGTACACTGTACAGAATAGAAGAGTACATAGAATATTATATATGTCCATTGTGCATATAAACGATTATATTAAATTTTATCCTTGTATATTGTAAGTGTCCAGGTCACAGTTTATATTAAACATTGTAAACCATATGATCTATGTATTTGTACACTGTACAATGTACGAAATAAGGTAGAGGGCATAAAATATAAACTATTTAATGTAAACTGTACAAAATATAAGAGTACATACTTATTATCTATGTATGTACAGGATATAGAGGAGTAAATTAAATATTATCTTTGTACAGGATAGAAGAGTACATGAAACATTATCTATCTACAGGATAGGAGAGTACATGAAATAATATCTATGTAAAGGATAGAAGAGTACATGAACCATTATCTATGTACAGGAAGCGTATATGAAACATTATCTGTGTACAGGATAGAAGAGTACATGAAACATTATCTGTGTACAGGATAGAAGAGTACATGAAACATGATCTGTGTACAGGATAGAAGAGTATATGAAACATTATCTATGTTCAGGAAAGAAGAGTACATGAAACATTATCTATGTACAGGATAGAATAGTACATGAAACATTATCTATGTACAGGAAGCGTATATGAAACATTATCTGTGTACAGGATAGAAGAGTACATGAAACAGCTCCCGATTAAAAAGGTTCCAAGGATTGGGACGGATGGAGAAAAGTACAGGTAAAAGCAGTACATTAAAGTACAGTACAATACGTAAAATATAAAAGAAAGCCCCCCCCCCCACGCCATCTTCCACCTCTTGTTACATTCTTTATGACATTGCTTAAATTCTAAAATAAAACTTTATTTACAAGTCATCCATTTTAGATTTTAATAAAAACCTCTCTTCAATTAGCAATATAATTTAATCCGTTTATTTTCACAAGAAAAAACAAAAATAAAAAAAAATAAAAAGAACAATCATTTCTTATTTTTTTGTCGATTTAAAATATTTTAGAATTAAATTTTTTTTAGAGAAAGACAGTTATCCCTGCAGTTGCCAAAAGTTGATATTTCAAGCAAATATTGCAGCTATCTGGACCCAGTAAATCAGGTAGAATATCTACATGAGTAGAGTGTATACACTTTTTAATCATATTCACCCCCCCCTAAGCCGTCCCATTCATCTCCATTCCCCACCCCCCTCCCAATAAAGTAATAAAGCATAGAGTATACATATAGTGGAGTACACAATTTAAAATGTTTCAATTTTGTACAGAATACATTTTTTTTACAAATAGAGCCGCGCTTCTCACAGTAATCTTGCCAGGATACTATCGTTGCAAAACATGTGCTAGGTCTAATCTACACTGTGTAGTCCAGACTGGACAGTACACAGGGTAGTCCAGTTTATCTGTAATGTACATCGCCATACTCCTCTGCCGCTTTAGTAATAGTAAATTGGCGGTACAGTCCAAAGTAGGAATGGAAAGGTTGACCAAGCTCGGATATTCAAATGTACACCGGTGGTGCGAGCCGAACTGTACTGAACGATGTAAATTATATATACTAATCTCTCATCTATCTGCTCCTAAATTCATAAATCATTCTACCTCTGGTATCATTAATATTTGTTTTATCTGTTGTGTGTTGGTTTCATCTCAATAAAGGTTGAAACGGATGAACCAATTATCTATCTATTTATCTATCTATCTATCTATCTATATTTCTATCTATTTATCTATCTATATTTTTATTTATCTATCTACTTCCTATGGGAGTTTTCTTTCATACTTCTCAAACCATCAATTTTGTAATTTTCCTTTTATTCTGTTAATGCAGAATATATGTTTTATGAAGATTATATCTACATCAAACACGGTTATAGTATATATCCCCACCAACCTGCATCTAGATTGTTGAACAGTGCCAGGTTTTCAGCTTTGCATTTTAGTCCTTGTGAAAATCTGTGAAACCACAATAGAAACTTGATCTTACAAAAAATAAGTCC
The DNA here is from genome assembly GCF_000591075.1 of Eurytemora carolleeae. Classification (NCBI taxonomy): domain Eukaryota; kingdom Metazoa; phylum Arthropoda; class Copepoda; order Calanoida; family Temoridae; genus Eurytemora; species Eurytemora carolleeae. Next base: position 6,150 of record NW_019397056.1, on the reverse strand, counting down.
AAAGACATCATTTCTTGGCCTTCATCTAGTCATTCCTTGTTTTTCTGTTAGAAAATTTACCATTTTCCGTTTACGTGTCTATATTCATGTGAATTATGGGTTTATGCAGCAAAAAAAAACAGCTAATTATTCACTTTTCCTGGTTGTACATGCCACTATACAATTATAGTGTCTCTTGATATTGGGTCAATCTTTTCTCTTGATTCGGTTCAGCCTTTTCAGAATTTCCTCATTGCCACACACCATTAAAGCACGTGCTTGTCAAACAAATGTTAAAGCTCAAAAATACATTAAAATATTGAGGAATAGATTGAAATATATTTCTTTTTCAATTTGCAATTCATGATTTTAAAGAGAATCTAGCATCATGTTAAAGAAACTGGAATTTCATCATCTTTAAAAAAAAGAATTGAAAAGTAAGAGGTGGAACTACCGGCTTTCCAAGGGTGAGGGGGCAAGATTTTTGTCAGTAAAGGGAAGTAGCGCTAAAGAAAATTGGGAATGAAAGCTTAATTATAGTAATTATAAAAATAACAGCAATATTCTAATCTTAAAATCTGCACTGTTTTTTTATTTGTTTTTGTAAAAAAAAATTTATTTTTTTATTTTATTCTTTAAAAATACGTGTAATTAAGATGTGCAAATTTTTACTCGATATTTATTAAATACTCTTCTTTTTTGATCTTTCATCTTTTCAAAGTAAAAACTCTGCATAAAATATTAAATTTAGAAAAAATGTCACACCACGCACCGCTGACCCTTTAGTAAAAGTAAACTCAACCTTAAGTCTGACCGCGTCAACCTTGTTGCACCGGCTAGTCCTATTGAGTGTCTGCTCTATTAACCCAATGTCCGGGCGGTACAGTATAAACTAGGACCGGAAAGGTTGACCCGGCTCGGAAATTCAAATGTACTACGGCTGCCCGTGAAACTCTTTTAGAGCATATTAGAATCCCCCTCCATTAACACTTCGTGGGAAAAATGAATCAGTGTACATCAGTAAGACTTGTTAAGATACTGTTTATCCAAATATTAATATATTTTTCCCTAAAACCTATTTATTTTCCCAATTCAGGGAATAAAACTCTAAAAAATTAGTTCATGCTCTGCGCAAACCTAAGAACAACTGTGGGACAAATAATTTTCAAAGAGGGGGGAAAGAGAAATGATTTTTAAGAAAATATACCCCCCCCCACGTTTATAATTGATGTATGTAAATATTTAGATAAGCTATGAAGGATTTATATCTGCTAGAAACGATATTGCTCTTGATGTTGGACATGTTGTAGATTTCTGTAAAAACAGGTGAATAACTATACTCTGTTGGAGTCGTCGTTCTTATCAATACAATGAAGACGCATTTTTATTAACAATTCTGCAATCCCTGTCAACCATTTTTCAACTTGCAATTTTACATGTAAACAAAGAGAAGCTTATAATTGGAAGCTTCTCTACTTTTTTACAATCTAGTTTGAATCCAGTAATTAGTTGTTAAAAGCAGTTAAAGCAGTTTAAGCAGTTTAATGTCTGAAATACTTAAAAATCAAATGCTTTTATGAAGTAAAATCTTGCTTCTATATTTGTATGTAAATTTCAAAATATGAAAAGTCAAATAGTGAAAATAAAATGATTTTAGAGAAGTGTCAGAAGTGCAATTTAATAATCCTATTTAGCAGAAAATAATATTCATTTACAATTACAATATTTTTTGTTGTTGTCAAATTTTGAATATATATGCTAACAGCTATTTCAAGGCCGATTTCAGAGTATTTGTACCGTGTACTCTAAATAGCAATAAAAATAGAAAGGAAAACTGATGAATCATCCCTTTCCACTGAGATTATTTTGAAAAACAGCTGTCATTGTCGGAACCAACAACAGTCATTTACTGTTTACTGAAATAGCTTTGATAACCCACAGACAGCTGTTATTTAGAGGTCAGTGTAGCGGCTGTAATAAAACCATGACAGCCGTTATTTAGGGGTCAGTGTAGCGACTGTAATATAAACCATGACAGCCGTTATTTAGGGGTCAGTGTAGCGGCTGTAATAAATCCATGAAAACCCTTATTTAGGGGTCAGTGTAGCAACTGTGATAAAACCATGACAGTCGTTATTTAAAAGTCAGTGTAGCGGCTGTAATAAAACCATGAAAGTCGTTATTTAGGGGTCAGTATAGCGGCTTTGATAAAAACCATGACAGTCGTTATTTAGGAGTCAGTGTAGCGGCTGTAATAAAACCTCTACAGCTGTTTTTTAGGGGGCAAGTGAGACGGCTTTAATAAAACCCTGACATTGTTTTTTTAGAGGTCAGTGTATCAGCTGTGATAAAACCCTGACAGCTGTTATTTAGAGGTCAGTGTAGCGGCTGTGGTAAAACCATGACAGCTGTTATTTAGAAGTCAGTGTAGCGGATGTAATACAAACATGACAGCTGTTATTTAGTGGTCAGTGTTGCGTCTGTGATAAATCTCTGACAGCTGATATTTAGAGGTCAGTGTAGCGGCTGTGATAAAACCCTGACAGCTGGTAGTTTAGCTGTGTGCGCCCCGAAGCTCCCAACAAATCTTTATCATCCTGGATGCTTTACTTGTACACAGTGCCAGGTATACTTCTATACAAACACACACATATCAAATAAAAACATTTAAATGGACTGTCATTGTTATTTCAAGCGACCTTCAATTAACAAAATAAGGGCATGCCCGATTCACAGCGATACCTTTTAAAACTTTATCTTATCCATATATAATGTTGAAGGTTTTTTAGCTTGAAAACTGTTGTGACTCGAACTTGGCACTCTGAAAATAAAGAATCACTTGATATTACGTTTACAGTCCCTTTAAAGCATCCACTTAATTCAGATGTACACAATGAACCACCTATGCGAAATGCGGGGATTTTCATTGTGTACATTTTACAGGTAATTTCTTGAAGGTCAGAAAATAATTAATTTACTCTTTTCCAATTAGGGTTTCCATTCGCAAAACTTTGGCGCAATTTTTGCGAAAGCAAGCGCCTTCGTTGCGCTACATTTTTGCGTTATTCCGCTTTTGCGTTATTCTGTTTTGCGCAATTTTGAGGGACAAAAAGTATAAGTGAGTTGGCTAAGGTAAAACATGGCGTTGCGACACTTTAAAGTTGAGGTTGTATAAAATTTTGCTGTAGTAAAGATTAATTGGCTAATTTTCAGTGTTGTCTTTATCACGGATATATATCTCAGTGGGCATATATCTTGGATATTTCAATTATACGCATTCGACTCGCAGTAGTCAACATTTAAAATATCAAACCACACAACACCACACAAAGATTCAGATATCTATAAAAACTTTGCATTAATTTTCAATTTGCAAATTTCTAATTTCTGTTTTATTAATTTTTGTCCCTCAATTTGAAGATTTTGTAACCAAAAGTAACCAATCGTGATCAGCATAATTATAATTAATTTGTATGTTATAGAGGACGTGAGTCGGACTCTAATAAAAACGCATAGATAACTTCCAGTATATATATATATTTCTTTTAACTAATTACTAGAGGGTTCAGAATAATCGTTATTGTCGAAATCACACGTGTAGATGATTCAGTACTAATGCCCCGTATCCGTTCTCTCTCATTCTGTTGAATCTTGTGGAACTTGTTTAACGCGGACAGGAGTCGTCTTCCACAATGTAAATTTTTAATAAACCTTCTGTTGTTTAATTCTGTGCTGAATCTGTAAATGTTGGTAACATTGCTATTACAAGTTTTGCGTAAAAATTTACATTTTGGGCAATACTTCCGATTTTGCGCAAATTATGCAAAAACGCGCAAAACTTATTGCGCAAAAACATGCAAAACTTATAGCGCTTCATGAGCAAAAGATGCGCAAAAATTCGCCAAAAAAAACATTTGCGCAAAAAACCCTATTTCCAAAGGATTATATTCTCCAATAAATTATAATACATATAAATAATACATATGCAGCTGATTGTTTAGTAAATCTCTTTTAGGCTAGACAGGGCTGTCCGCGTCAATGATCCATCTATGACTACCTGATCTGTGTCCATAATGTATTTATTTAAAGTTATAAATTATCTTTCCTCCTGTATCCCTGGCATCAAAGTTTAATCCTTCAATTTAAAAGTTTTGTTTTCAACACAACAAAAAAGTTTAGAAATGAGAAAAACTATAAAAAAATATTTTACATATTACCAACTGAGAGTATATTTTTTTAATACACTATTCATAAGCTTTTGATGGATTCAACCTATTGTACATATATTAAATTTAATACAAAATGCACATTCAGGAACTTTTGGAGGATTTAACTTACGGTATACAGGGTGTGCCACGAAACATGATAGTTGGTGAATAGTTTTAAATGTCTTCTTCTTTAGTTTGTTAAGTTATTTGATACCAAAAAGAATGATAAAGAATGTTATATGGCAGTCATATTTCAGTAAATCTATGTCAAAGTAAATAAATTGAAGTAAAGGATTTTTTTTAGCAAAATAAACTGGGTTAAGTCTTTAACATCTTATACAGTAACTGGAAGACGAGTTCAAAACTATTTACCTGCTGTCATGTTTCATTGGACACTCTGTATATTTAATGTAGACTATTCAAGAACTTCTGGTGGATTTAACCTGCTGTAAATATATATATTATATAATGTACACTATTCAGGAACTTCTGGTGGATTTAACCTACTGTACATACGAAAACAACCTATACTGTGAACGACATTACGCAGAAAGGTTAGACTTATTTTCAAATTTGTTCACGAAAAATAATGGACAATTACGGTTACAAACGACAAACGGAGAGAGCAGTTAAAAAAAACTGAAAATTTCGTTTATTTTTATGACTAACCTAGCCTAAAATTACCGAGAAGGGGAGAAGAGAAGGAGAAAAAAGAGTAGAAGGAAGAAAAGGGGGAGAAGGAGGATGACGAGGGGGGAGGGTATAGTTTCCCTGAATTGTTTTCTTTGATGGTTCTTTTCAAAAGAATGGAGCCTTTATCTTCTGGTTTTCCAACATCGGTTTTAGTTTTCCTATTTTCCTTTTCATCTAAGTATTTTATTCAAAACCTCGTTGTTTTTTCTTTTTCTTGCAAAATCTTTTCTTTTGTTTATATTCTAAAGAGAAGAGAATTTGTTTATTTTGATTTTCTTCATAAAAATATACAAGAGAAGCTGTTAACCTTCCTGCACAGTTTTCCAGGCGACATTCGTCATAGTTCTAACCATAGATTAATAATAATACAGATAGAACACTAGATGTTATCCTTTCAAGATTTAGGGGTTTTTCGTTCACAATTACCCTGAGGCAAAAGCCAACGGAGTTTCGCGCATGCCGCGTTAAATTACAAGACAGAGAGAGAGCATGTGCGCGTAACTCCTTAGGGCTCCTGTTCTCAGGGTTATTGTGAACGAAATACCCCTATTAATCAATGCTTCGTTGTTTTTACTGAACGTTTTCGAAAAAAGTAAATTAAGGATATAAAAAGATATGTCTATGCAAAGATGATGCAACGGAAAATCCATGCACTTTGTTTTGTCTTATAAAGATTGTTACAAATGTCATCTTCTCATATAAAAGACATTTTTTCATTGCTTGTAAGTTCCATTCCATTTCAAACTTTTTACCCCAAATCGCCAAAAATCAATTGACATGCGTCTTTGCGTTTTTGGGACAACCTGTATGTTTCTACATACCCTTGAATTTAATGTTTATGTCTGGATTTGAAGGATATGAAAACATAATTCAAAGGTGCTGAGGGGGGTGTTTACTGTTTATGTTATTGATCCCCCCCCCCCACAGTCATAACAGTCTTCTTAAGGTTATCGGGACATACGTTTACCGGTTTATAATGAGTTTTTGACCAATCTGACAGGGTTATCATGAGGCACCGGATTATCATGAGGCACTATCATGAGCTCAAAGAAAAACAGGATTATCATGAGATTTTTCACGCAAGTTTACAGGGTTATCATGAGCTCATGATAACCCTGTGATTTTATTCTAGCATTAGAGTTGAGTCGAAAATGCCTTTATCGAAACTGTTTTAATCGAAACTGCTTAACCAATCACTATCTGGAGGTCAAAGAAAACAGGATTATCAGGAGATTTTTCACACAAGTTTACAGGGTTATCATGAGCTCAT